>NW_024417396.1:0-6674 GCF_014898765.1 Herpailurus yagouaroundi | reverse complement strand
CGGGCTGCAAATATCTGGGAACTTGAATCTGTTAGCGCCTTCTACCGCCCCCCCCCCGCCCCCAGTTGCTTCCCTAATGCAATCCTGGCCCCTCCACGGCATGTGTTGGGGTCCCGTATGGCCCGCCAGCCTCACCGACCAAGCTTCTAGGTCACACTCTAGGTCACAGGGCACTGTTTGGCATCCCCAGGAGCTGACAGGTTCTTTCCAGAGCATCGTCCCCTCCTCTGCCAGGCTAATCTGCTCAGCCTGTAAAACCCCATGTCGTGTCACTTCCTCCACCAACGCCTGCCTGCTCTCTCTCACCCTGTTCTTTCCAACAGCCTCCTGCAGCACACAGCGGATATGGAAATGGCTTATTTGCCATCATCTCGGCTGGCCCAGAGCCCTAGGAGCACTTGTCTTACCCACCTCGGTATTCCCAGAAAACAACCCAGGGTGGGGCACGGGCTAGTGGGTGCTTCATCAAGGAAGCAACGAGCTCCCAAATGGTGGAGGCCACACTCAAGGAGCATTTAGAGACGTTCATATGCAGGGGAGCCTGGGTGGCTCAGTCCGTTGAACGTCCGACTTCGGCTCGGGTCATGATCTCGTGGTTTGTGCATTCGAGCCCCGCGTCGGGCTCTGTGCTGACAGCTCAGTCTGCTTTGGATCCTCCACGCGCCTCCCCCCCCCCCCCCATGCCCCATCTCTGCCCCTCCTCTGCTCCCGTGTGCGTTTTCTTTCTCAAAAACAAATAAACATTAAAAAAAAAAATGAGACATTCATGTACAGTCTCACCCTCATAGGACTAATTAATCCGCCTACACATTGAGCACCTACTGTGTTCTCTTCCAGGTGCTATGAGCAGAACAGCAAGCAAAGCAACCTGAATCCTGTTTTCGTGGAGCTGGCATTTTGGTTAAGGGACTCTTAGGGAAAGAAGCATCACCAGCCCAGGGGCAGTTTGTCTCCCAGTGCCCTCTCCTTGGCCTATCTTCCCTCATAGTCCGTGTCAAGTTCAAATGCCATTGTCTAGAGGGAACCTTCCCCATCCGCCCCGGGGGCAAAGTCATAGAATTTGCCTACAGTAAGATGCACACTCTCTCGCACCTGACTTGCTTTCTCCGCGGGGGATTTACAGTGCTGATGCGTGGACTGTGACGTGTTTGCGTGATGCGGCCAGGTTGTCTTTTGCTGCAAGCTGGTGTCGAGTCAGGAGGGGCCTCGCCACCTCGGTGTTCCTTGGGGAGGGAAGCAGGAAGTTCCAGAGGCCTGTGCTTCTGCGTGCTTTGTTTGCACAGCAGAGGCGCCGCTCGCCTCATTGTGTCTGGTCACATATCTTTCTCCCTCACTGGACTGTGGATTCCTCAAGGGCAACCGTGTCCCGTTCAGCCCACGATTTTTCTTCAGCTTCGAACCTGTGCCTGACACCCAGTGAGCACTCATTTCTCTTGGGGACTGAAACAATGCATGACATCATGGAGGGAAGCGCTCAGGTTCTCCACGTGATCAGATCCGGCAACTTCTCTTTATCTGTCTTTCCGAGTTCACCTCTACAGTGGATGGCTGAGCACGGGTGGGGTGATCTGCCCGTGTCAATCCCGGGGGCTCCGATCCCTGTCCCATGGCACTCAGGCCCCCACCTTGTGCAGCTCTGGGGGAAGAGGAAGTGTGACGAACACTGTGTAAGTCTTCACAGACTGGGTGGCCCAAAACACCAGAAACTTATTCTCCCAAGGCTCTGGAGGCCAGAAGTCTGAAATCCAAATGCTGGCAGGGCCATGCTTTCTTCAAAGCCTCTGAAGGAGGATGGATCCTTCATCGTCTCTTCCAGCTTCCGGTAGCCCTGGATGTTTCTTAGCTGTGACAGCACAACGTGACAATCCCTGCTTTATCTTCACGTGGCCGTCTTCTCTCTCTTACAGGGACACCAGTCCTATTGGATGAGGGGCCCACCCGGGCCCCAGTTTGACCTCATTTCAGCTCAACTAATTACATCCACAATGACCCTATCTCCAAATAAGGTCGTTCTGAGTCTCCGTTTGGGAAACAGTTCAATCCATAGCACACACAGTACTTTCTGGGGAATGATTATTTCCTCCCACCCCCTACGCCCCCAGTTAGGCCAACTCAGCCTGCTCCTTCCTGCCTCTCACTTCTTGCCTCTGCCTCTCTGATGCGAACTGCCAGGTATCTTTTTAGGAAAGAATCCCTCCTTTCCTAACCAGGAGGGAAGCTTTTTGAAGGCACAGCAGTAAAAGATGGCCTTCTAGCACCTGAGAGACTGCTTGGCCTGTCCTGAGGTCTCCATGTGTATTTATGGATTGTTTAGTAGCAAAGGAGCAGAAAATATCGATCACACTTTCTCCTGCACTGTCCTTCTCTCTCAAACTCTTCCTCTGGGTTCTTAGAGGGGTGCTATCAGTTTTGTTTCAAGTAGCCTCATCCTGTAGGATGCTGCCAGGAGAAAATGAGTTTAGAGAGTTTGCGGTCCGACCATATTTCTTAACGCATCTTGACAGCCACCCCTGTAACCGGGGCCTCTGTGATCACTCACTTGGGCAGTTGCGATGGTCCTGCTTCCAGTCTTTGCCCAACACTCAGAGGGATCTTTTTAAAATACGGATATGATGGGGGCACCTGGGTGGCTCAGTCGGTTAAGCGACTGACTTCGGCTCAGGTCATGATCTCACGGTTTGTGGGTTGGAGCCCCGCGTCGGGCTTTGTGCTGACAGCGCAGAGCCTGGGGCCTGCTTCGGATTCTGTGTCTGCCTCTGCCCTTCCCCTGCTCTCTCTCTCTTTCTCAAAAATAAATAAACATTAAAGAAATAAAAAAAAAACCCACCCTGATATGATGGCATCATTTTCATGAAGTCGAGTGTTCTTCTCGTGTGTGTGTGTGTGTGTGTGTGTGTTTAGGGCTGGAGGTTGCACATCCCAGGTACTGTGCCTGGGCACTATACTGATGGCTAAATATTTGTGGGAGGTTGAGTGGATATAGTTAAAAAAAAGATACAGGCATGGAGCAACAAAACAAAACGAAATACTAAGGTTCAGACCCCAGATCTGCCACATATTAGATTTGTTACTTTGGGAAAGACACTGGATTTTTCCGAGCTTCCGTTTGCCCATCTATAAAATGAAGAAAGTAAATGCATATTGATTTCAGCTTGACTGAAACAGGGCAGGCGAGAGCCTACTGTCATGCCCAGCACATGGTAGATGTTTATGAAACATCGGTTCCCTTCCTCGCCTCCCAGGTTGAGCCTTCCCTCTCGTGAACCCCTCTGTGTCCCTGCCTGCGTCCCCTGCTTGTCATCTCTCCTTCTTTTCTAACTCTGTGTCTTGTTTGCCCCCTTCCCCCCAGCTCCTTGGATGATGGGATTCCTGCTTTTATCACTTCCTCCTGATTAAAATAAAGCATCCTGGAAAACTAATTAATATTGCAAAGATGAAGGAGGCCGTGTTGCCAGTCCCGGCTCTCCACTGAGTGCAAACCACTTACAGTGAAACCCGCCAGCTTGGCTATTTAGAAGAAAAAGGATTTACTTATCAACAAGAGGGAATACAGCCCTTTTCTAATGCAGCCACCAGCCTGTCTTTGATGGTGCTGCCAGCTTCAAATCCCAGGTGCCTGCAAAAAAAAAAAGGCCAAGAGGAGAGTAGACTCATGCCAAGGAGACCGACAGCGTGGAATCCCTTGTCCACTGTGCCGTCTGGGGCTTCTCTGTCCACCTGTTCAGTCTTCAACGTCACTCCATGGTGGCCTCCCTCATGGCACCCAGGGTTTGGTCACTGCCAGTAGAAAAGGGCCCTGGAACAGGAGCCGGAGCGCAGCAGGACTGGGTGAACCAGGCGATCAGCCTGTGTTACGGTTTTTACGTATGGGGAAACTGAGGACTCAGAGGCGGGACACACGTTATAACGTGTCCAAGGCCACGTAGCAGGGACTTCACCCAGGACCCTGGCGAATTCAGGAAATTTCTTCATTGTTCTCATCGCACGTTGTGGCTAGATCCCTCCCAGTCATTATTATGTTGAACTGTGAACCTTTGCATATCCCAGCCTGAGCAATCTCCAAAGCGGGGACCCTGTGTTTTTTCGTTCTCTGCCTTTGTGGAGCCTAGGACGGTACTTTGCACACAGCAGGGATTTAATATTTATTAAATTAGTTTGCTAATGCATGAACTCAATGACATGGCAATTTCCTCTAATGTGCCTATGATAAAATGGGTTCAGGGAGGGATTTGAGTCTGATAGGCCCGGGGTCACGAACGTTGGAGATAATTTTCAAGCTTTTGCTGGAGTATCCAAGCTTTAGCAGTTGCTTCATGATTCCTGGGTGATGTGTGCTGCTGGGCCCAACCTGGCCATGCTGGGTTCGAATTGCACCATCCTTACTCACTGGGTAGCTGTGTGCCTCAGTTTCTCCATTTATCATCCTCATCAGCCCAACAGGGACGTTGCAGGGATCACGTTGGATCATATGCCCCATGAGGAGGCCATGTGTGCATGAGGTCAGGCCTGCCCGGCTGTGAGGTCTGTGGGGTGATCCTCTGATTCGGTCAGGGGCACCATACGATGCCTCCGGTCCGTGGCTGTCGTTGGCACAAAGTAAATGTCGGCTCATATTTGTTCCCGGATGAGACTAGCTGACCTCATCTAGGTTGAAGGTCAGCAAGTGGCAGAGGCAGGAGTGGTGGCAGGTCCCCTGCTGCAGACTCTATGGTTTTCATGGCACTACAGCACCCTGGTAACGAGAGTGTCCTCAGTTTCCCATGGCTGCATCTCGGTCCCATCCCCCTTCCGGTGAACACCAAAAGTTTTCCTTTATTCTTCCCCCCACCTTAAATAAATTTTTTTTTTTAGGTTTGTTTATTTTTGAGAGAGAGAGAGAGAAGGGGAGAATGTGAGTGAGGGAGGGGCAGAAAGACATGGAGAGAGACTCCCGGACAGGTTCTGCACTGTGAATGCAGAGCCCCACGTGGGGCTCGATCTCATGACTCGTGAGATCGTGACCTGAGCCAAAATCAGAATCCGACACTTAACCGACGGAGCCATCCAGGCGCACCCCCGCTTTTGCAAAGAGCGCTTTGTGCTTTGTTCTTCCTCCTGTCGGTACCTGCTCCTCCCTCCTCCCGTCAGTACCTGCTCTGAGGAACGCAGTACTATCAGAGGTTTCAACTTAGCATGTGTTTTACATCAAAAAGTGACCTTAACCAGGGAGAGGGAGGCCAACTTTACTGCCTTCTACAGGCTGAGGGTTCCAGGGATCTAGCATGATGGGGTGCCTCAGGCCGACAGATGGCAGGAGGTTGCCGTCACATGGCCCAAATGACTGGGGTGGGTGGGGGCTAGCATTCATCCCGTGTGGGAGAGACTGGACAGCTTTGCTTCTTTGAGAAGACTTCACTACAACGTGAGAGGCGGCTCTCAGTTTTTGCACCGGGGCCAGTGACTGCATGGGATTCATTGGGATTGCCATGGACCCGTAGGTGGGGACATCTAGGTAAAGGGAAATACAAGTTAGGTGTATAAGTAATCCTGGTTACCTGGAACCCCTTCTCCACAAAGCACCAGTTCACGCCTTCATCTAGTCAACACATATTTAAAGGGCATTTTCCAGTGTTCTAGGTCCCGTGCCTGGGATGGGGCTATAGCACTGGATGAGTCAGACTCAACCCCTACCTCTTGGAGCTTATAGTCTAGCCAGACAGGAACCAGGGACGAGCTCATGCAGCTAGCACAAGTCCTACAGGACTTCGTGGGGCTGGTGGCAGGTCACTGACCCAGCACTTCCTTCCTGAAGATGGAGGGCAGGGCTAAGAACTCCCAAGAGCAAAGTCAGAGCGCCACGTCCCAGACCAGCTCGAGGAAGCAGGCAAGCGTTGGTTTCATAACAGGAACCTAACCAGAGCCCGAGCAGGGTGGCTTGGGTGTGGGGCCGGGTGAAGGGGTGCCTTAGAAAACAAAGTGACGTGGATGGAAGGCAACATGTCCACATTTGTGCGTGGAGTCAGGCTAGGATACGTTCACAGCAGCATTTTCTAAGAGAAAAACTATGGAAAAAGCCTCGATTAACAGGAATGAGTAAATAAATTATGGCGTTCTCAAATAATAAAAGTTTCACCAGAGAAAAGTAATAGACCACAGCTACGCATATCAGCACGGATGAGTCGCACAAACATAACAGTGGGTGAAAAGCAGCAAGCTGTAGAAAAAATACACATACTTTATGGTACCATCTATATACAGGTTGAAAACATGGAAACTGATTCTAGATATTGTTCGGGGATAAAGAAACATGTGATGCAAATATAAAGTCTGAAGTTCCAGATTACGATGACTTCTGCGGGAGGTGGGGGAAGGGTGTGGTCAGGAAGAGTGCCTCGTGGGGAGGGCTTCAGCTGAACTCAGAGCGCCTTATTTCCTTATTTCCACGATGCATGGCAGCTCATTGTATTGTTGCTTATGCCTTTTAAAAATATGCCTCAAGGGGCGCCCGGGTGGCTCAGTCGGTTGAGCGGCAACTCTTGATTTTGGCTAGGGTCATGATCTCGTTATGAGATCGAGCCCCGCGTGGGGCTCTGCACTGACAGTGCAGGGCTTGCTTGGGGTTCTCTCTCTCCCTTTCTCTCTGTCCCTCCCCAGCTCACATTATCTCTCTCCAATATATATATATATATATATAT
>NW_024417395.1:0-2402 GCF_014898765.1 Herpailurus yagouaroundi | reverse complement strand
GAAAAGTAGCCTATATGGCCAGATATTTATTTATTTATTTATTTATTAACACTTATTTATTTTTGAGACAGAGAGAGACAGAGCATGAACAGGGGAGAGTCAGAGAGAGGGAGACACAGAATCTGAAACAGGCTCCGGGCTCTGAGCTGTCAGCACAGAGCCCAATGCGGGGCTCAAATTCACGGACCGCGAGATCATGACCTGAGACGAAGTCGGACACTTAACCCACTGAGCCACCCAGGTGCCCCATATGGTCAGATATTTAAAAACTGCCCCCAAAACTCTCACAAAGAGGATAAACAAATGGCGAAATGCATATGACAAGATGATTAATCTCATTGCTCATCAAGGAAACACACATTAAACTTCAATTTGATAGTACCACACTCCCACAAGAATGACTTAAATGAAAAGGACTGTTAATGAGAAGTGAGTAAGCGGTGAAGATATGGAGCACCTAGAATCTTATACGTTGCTGGTAGGGGCATTTAAATCAGTACAACCGCTCTGGAAAACTGATTGACAGTATTAGAGTTTTATGTACATACGGCCAATAACTGGAGAATTCTACTCCAGTAGAACTGGAACTGGAAAAATTCTACTCCCAAAAGAAAGGAGGGTCTACATGCACCAAAAGTCATATGTAAGAATGTGCATAGCAGTTTTATCGTGATAGCACAAACTGGAAGTCACCCAAATGTCCATCAGCAGGAGAGTGGATAAATGAATTGTGGTACACTGTGGAATGCTCAACAGCAATGAACATGAACTAATGCTTCATACAACACATGAGTGCATCTCACAGATGCAATGATGAGCAAAAGTACAAACCACAGATTCTTTCATGTGAAGTTAAAGTATAGGAAAAATGCATTTATGATAAATGAGGTCAAACATTGATATCTTTGAGGGGAAATCGTTGATTGGGAGAGGGTCATGAAGGAGCCTTCTGGAGTGCTGGAAATCTAGAGTATCTTGACTGGGTAATACTCGCAAGGGTGTACATAAATGTAAACATACATCAAGCACTATGCTTAACATGAGTACAGTTTGCTGTATGTAAATTATAGCTTGATAAAAAGTAAATAAAAAGAAAAAAGGGTAAAAATGAAAATGAAAAATAAAACATCCCTCATTTCCCGTGTCTGTAGGGCAACATATGCCAAAAAAAAAAAAAAAAAAAAAATATATATATATATATATCAGACTCAAGATTTAATTGTAATGGTGACAAAACCACAAAGGAGAGTGAATGCATGGTCTCAAAAAGTCCTGTATGCCAAAGTCAAGGCTGTGGTACGAAAAGTTGTATCCTGACATCTGAGACGGTGACATTTGGGTGGATAAGCTGAAATATCTTAAATCCCCAGATTCCCATCAATCTTTTGCCAGGAGAAGCAACCCCTTCCCCCTTGCTAGAGAGAAAAATTTCACAATGGCTGGAAGCTTTGCAAAAACTTTACCTGAGTCAGGCGTCTTGCAAGACAATGCTTTTTTTTTTTTTTTTTTTTTTTTTTTTTGCTTTTTTTTTTTTTTCTGTGTAAGATCTGCCACCACATCCTTCATTGCCTCAGGAATAACAAGTGTCTACCGGGAAAATACATTTCCTACTCTAGGAGGAAATAGCTTATACAATCAAAACAATTACAGGACCAGAATAATAAGTACTGGCAAGAACTGGAAGAACATGTGTGGGAGTGTATTTTGAGAATGTTCAATCGGGGTGGTGGTAAGGGGAAAGAAAATAAATCTGCATAGTTGGGAACTTGTTGACATTAAAGCACTCTCCTGTGACGTGGGGTTATGCCTCCTGGAAAGGAAGTCTTAAGTCATCCTGAAATGCTGCTCAGATGGGCTCCTGAAGGTTGGCCATGCAGATTTCTTGCTGTATATGAGGTTGAGATGGCAGAATGGTAAGGAAGGGGTCTCAAGGCTCGGAGAGGTAAAAATGTTAAAATAGATTAATTACACTTACTACATTTGATCAGAGAACCCTCTATCTGACTATATTCCCCAGAAAGCCCTAGAGAACACGGACTTCAATAAGGGAATAAGAAATGCACCAAGAAGTTTGCATTGGGTTATTTGAGAAACTCAGTGATACATCTCCTCTATATGTTGAAGAGAAGTCTGCCTTGAAACCAGCCTTCGAAAGAGGTGATAGAATTCTAGAATGACAGAGGCCAGGGAGTGGCACCTACCAACGGAGTCAGTATGGACAGAACTACCAGAATAGTAGGCTGGAGTGACAATCAGAGTACCTCTACCCACAGAAATCCATGCAAATGGTTAATAGATTACAATGTTCCTAGAATCAAGACAGATATCCAGTCAAGGTATTCCTTATTTGCCTTATAAAACAGCAACAACAAATACAACAACAACAACAACAACAACAACAA
>NW_024417394.1:0-1224 GCF_014898765.1 Herpailurus yagouaroundi | reverse complement strand
CTCTCCAGTTCCATCCACGTTGCTACAAAAGGCCATATTTCATTTTTTCTCATTGCCACGTAGTATTCCATTGTGTATATAAACCACAATTTCTTTATCCATTCATCAGTTGATGGACATTTAGGCTCTTTCCATAATTTGGCTATTGTTGAGAGTGCTGCTATGAACATTGGGGTACAAGTGCCCCTATGCATCAGTACTCCTGTGTCCCTTGGATAAATTCCTAGCAGTGCTATTGCTGGGTCATAGGGTAGGTCTATTTTTAATTTTCTGAGGAACCTCCACACTGCTTTCCAGAGCGGCTGCACCAATTTGCATTCCCACCAACAGTGCAAGAGGGTTCCCGTTTCTCCACATCCTCTCCAGCATCTATAGTCTCCTGATTTGTTCATTTTGGCCACTCTGACTGGCGTGAGGTGATACCTGAGTGTGGTTTTGATTTGTATTTCCCTGATAAGGAGCGACGCTGAACATCTTTTCATGTGCCTGTTGGCCATCCAGATGTATTCTTTAGAGAAGTGTCTATTCATGTTTTCTGCCCATTTCTTCACTGGGTTATTTGCTTTTCGGGTGTGGAGTTTGGTGAGCTCTTTATAGATTTTGGATACTAGCCCTTTGTCCGATATGTCATTTGCAAATATCTTTTCCCATTCCGTTGGTTGCCTTTTAGTTTTGTTGGTTGTTTCCTTTTCTGTGCAGAAGCTTTTTATCTTCATAAGGTCCCAGTAATTCACTTTTGCTTTTAATTCCCTTGCCTTTGGGGATGTGTCGAGTAAGAGATTGCTACGGCTGAGGTCAGAGAGGTCTTTTCCTGCTTTCTCCTCTAGGGTTTTGATGGTTTCCTGTCTCACATTCAGGTCCTTTATCCATTTTGAGTTTATTTTTGTGAATGGTGTGAGACAGTGGTCTAGTTTCAACCTTCTGCATGTTGCTGTCCAGTTCTCCCAGCACCATTTGTTAAAGAGACTGTCTTTTTTCCGTTGGATGTTCTTTCCTGCTTTGTCAAAGATGAGTTGGCCATACGTTTGTGGGTCTAGTTCTGGGGTTTCTATTCTATTCCATTGGTCTAGGTGTCTGGTTTTGTGCCAATACCATGCTGTCTTGATGATGACAGCTTTGTAGTAGAGGCTAAAGTCTGGGATTGTGATGCCTCCTGCTTTGGTCTTCTTCTTCAAAGTTACTTTGGCTATTCGGGGCCTTTTGTGGTTCCATATGAATTTTAGG
>NW_024417393.1:0-3145 GCF_014898765.1 Herpailurus yagouaroundi | reverse complement strand
CAGACGGAAGGCCACCCTGCAAGTTGTGGGGCAGGACGAGGGTCTCCACGCTCCTCGGGGACTGTCCTTCCTAGTGACGCTGCTCGGGGGCCTCAGGTAAAGCCTGCCCCACAGAGAGGTTACAACCCCATGCCTCAGGCTGGCTGTGGACTAGATTCGGGACGGAAGCTTCTCTGGCAGTCTGGGTTTGAATAAACTACGCCCTACCCTTTCCTCTTCCCTGTCGGTCGATCAAGACAGAGTTTGGTGTCACTGATGTGCACACATCAAAGACATGGTAAGCTGTGCATTTTCAAGAAACTGGGAAAGAATGCAAGTTTTCCAGGAGGGGTTTTCGGGTGCATTAGCTGTTATCAGAAGTCCAGGCTAATTAGGGTGTAAAACGAATCCGGGGTCAGAAGGCAGGGGGCTTCCTCCCCTTCACTCCCTGTCACGACTACACCCTCCTCCTCTCTCGCTTTCCCAGGGATTCCACTCCTTCGTGTCCCCATCAGGCTCTGTTACAGGGCCACGACTTAGTTCCGGCAGCCTGCAAGCTCCTGGCTTCGCCCAAGGACAGCCAAGGTCCCCACTGGCCTATCCTGGTCTTCCTCCTGGTCCGCCAGCCCCGGAGGCAGCAGAGCGGTGGCTCTTCCTGCACAGGCCCCCACTGGCCCCCTCCCCCGGCCCCCGCCCCCTGCCCCTGGCCCCAGGCCCCCCCTCCTCCCCCTCCAGCCCCAGCGCCCCCTCTGGCCCCCATCCCTGCCCCCACTGCTGCTTGGGCACCAGCGGCCCATGTGCCCGCCCTACAGGCAGCACCCACCCTGCACCCCTGCTATGCCGTCCGCTAGGCCCTGGCGTGTTCCCGGTCCCTAAGTGCCAGACCCACTGGCCACCACTCTGCGCAAAGAGCTGGTGACCAAGCCATGGTCTTCAGGATGCCCCTGTCCCAGGACCCAGGCCCCGGCCGCCTGGCTGACTGCCCCATTGTTGGCAGGTGCAGAGAGGACAAGGAGAGAGGAAGGAAGGGCAGGCGGCAGGCATTCCAGAAGCCGGCGGAAGTTTAGAGAAACAGCGAGACTTACTCAGGCTTGTCTCGGCCGCAGGACCCGGAGTCTCCCACCTGCCCGAAGGATCTTCAGAGTTTCCAGAGAGGCCTTAGCGCGTGAGATCACTGCCTCTCAGGGCTGCACCCTTGGAAATGCTCCAACTGCGGGAGCATCATGGGGTGAGAGCGCATGTTCCAAACGGGAAGGAGGCGGGAGGAGCCGCCCATTACTGGAGGCCAGTTCAAGGGTCAACCTGAGGTCACCGCCTCCCCATGACCTCCCTCAGCAGCAGGGGTGGGGAGGAGCAGTGCAAGGGGTGTGGTGGCTCACAGTGTTGGTGAGCCCCTGGGGCCCCTGACAGGGAACCACGTTCTCCAGATCACTTGTCCCTGAAGCTGGCCCGGGTCTGCTTGCTGTCTCCTGTATCCCCGTCAATTAAGTGAGCCATATGTCACACCGCCCAGGCTTGCCAACACCTGCAGAGCCGGGTAAGGAGTCCCACCTGAGAGCTGCCGCCCCGGGAAGCATTAAGGAGGAGACCTGGAGGGGGAGGTGGGAGACTGGGTGCAGCGGCAGGTGTCAGACCACCCACAGGGCGTGAACCTCACTTTACGGGGCCAGTATGTCTATGTGGGCTGCCTGGATTGGGGACAATCTGAAATCTGTCCTTCCTGCAACTTTGACCGGCTCATTTGAGCTAAGCAAGCACAGAATCTCAGCTAGTCTTTCAAATTTCTTTTCTCCTGGGAAATCTTTGTCACCAGTTGCCCCTGGGTCATCCCCCTCTCTTCTCTGAAAAAGAATAAGGAGAATTGCAGGGACCACGGAGGAGTCCCCCGTCTGCAGATGCCTGAGGTCCGCAGCCCCTTCGTCTTGTGGCAGGCACCCTGCCACCAGCATGCCACGGTCCCCAGCAGAGTCCCAATCCGCACGTGCGTCCTGCTGTCTGTAAGGAAGTTAGAAAACACACACACCTCACTCCATCCATCCATACGACCAATGTCCCATGAGGCCATGCAGAATGCACCTTTTCCATGTGATAGCCCTCAAGGCGCTTGAAGACAGAAACTGTGTCTCCTACGGTAGAGGCTGGTTTGTTATAAGAGGCTTATTCTTTAGGATTAAAAGGTGGTTCAAAGGAGACTGTACATGACCACGTGGCTTTTCTCTGCATCCTTACTGGAGAAAGGGTACATTTTGATAGAGAACTGCAGGAAAAAAGAAACGTGTTCTGTCCCACCCACCGCCTGTCCTTCTGGGTGCTGGGAAAGGGTTTGCTGCCTGGGGAAAGAAGAAAGATTTGGATAATGGGAAGCACATGCACCGTGGCGCTCAACAGGTCTCCAGTCAAAGGAGGGCTTGCATATTAATCAAAGGGATGGCCCAGTCCAGGTCTCTGAGTCCCCATATTTGATATTTATGGTAGGGTCATACCTACTTCTGGGGGCCAAATGCGAGTGGGGTTGCATCAGTTAAATTTAAAGAGTCTGTCAAACATCATACTGTTTCTAGATTGGCATCTATTGGGTGGTTAGATCCCAAATGCCAGTTTTGTCCACTTTTGAAAGTTCCCTCAAGCTGAATTCATACCCAGAAAGTGTGTGAGAACTTCCTACACACACACACACACAAACACACACACACACACACACACACACACACACACACACACACGTATATTCTCTTTGCTTCTCCTTTTTCAAGGATCCTAGGACTCAGATCATAGGTTACAACTGAACAGACTTCAGCTATATACCATGAATTAAAACGGCATCTGTGGGCTAGCCCTGGAGGGGCCCATTTTGTTACCTTGTTTCTACTGGAATATCTCCTGGGAGCTTCAAATAACATGCAGCTGGAAGATAGTTTAGCCTTCCAGCCTGCACTGCCTGTCCCTGGGCCACCCAGAACCAGCCTGTGAGACACAAGGTCAAACAGGTGAGCGTGTGGCTCTGACCTGAGACAAGGCAGAGGGCAGATGTCACCTATCTGTGGGTCACACTTGACACACAGCCCCCTAGCAGCATCACTACGGGGACACACGGGGACACCTACAGACTCCCTTTCACAGGAGACCCTCGTCCTGCCCCACAACTTGCAGGGTGGCCTTCCGTCTG
>NW_024417392.1:2252-2749 GCF_014898765.1 Herpailurus yagouaroundi | reverse complement strand
ACTTTTTAAATTAAAGAGAAACTGGTGAGTTTAAAAAAAAAAAAAAACAAAAAAAAACATGGCTAAGAGGGAGGGGCATGTGGCTGGCTCAGTCGGCAGAACATGCAACGCTTGATCTCAGGGTTGTAAGTTTGAACCCCGTGTTGGGCGTAGAGATTCCTTAAAAATAAAATCTTAAAAAAATAATAGAAATAAAAACTGTAGCCAAGAGGCGAAAATAGAAAAGCCCACGACTCATGTGCTCATTTTCCTGGCACGGCAAACTGAGGCCTTCAGTGATAGGATAGAGGTTTTGTTCAGTGCCGTCTTGGCGACGATCTTGGGCAGTGGATTTCTCCTCTCTGAGCCTCAGTCTCCTCGTCTTTAGATAAGGCTAGTAATGGGGTGCCTGGGTGGCTCAGTTGGTTAAGCGTTCAGCTTCCACTCAGGTCATGATCTTGCAGTTTGTGAGTTCAAGCCCAGTGTCAGGATCCACGCTGACAACTCAGAGCCTGAAG
>NW_024417392.1:0-2152 GCF_014898765.1 Herpailurus yagouaroundi | reverse complement strand
TTTTTTTTTTTTTTTTTTTTTTTTTTAAAGATAAGGCTAGTAACAATGCCTACGGCGGCCGTGTGGATTCAGGGGCTTTGTCACTCCTTGGCTGTGTGATCTTGGACAGGTCACTTGGCCTCTCTGTGTTTCATCTTCTTCACCTGCGGAATGGGTTAATCGTGGCACCTCCTCTATCAGGTTGGTGTCGATTCACAGTTCATTTACAGGATTTGGCATAGGGCCCATCCTGGGCCAGAACTCAGAAACCCCAGCCCTCATGGGTTTGTGCAAAAGTGCGTGGCACAGGGCCAGCCTAAAGAAATGGCGTCTTGGTTAATAATTTCGTCTTTCAGTCTTGATCTCACTTAATCCTCACCACTATGGTCTATGGACAGCGTGATCATTCAGGTTTTATAGATGAGGAAATGGGCGCTTAGAAACATCGCTTGCCCCGGGTTACGAGGAAACAGCAAGATCAGAATTTGCACTCAGATCTACCTGGCTCCAGCTCCCTCCCCCCACCCCCCCCAGCAGTACGAGCGCAGACACACACACACACACACACACACACACACACACACACACACTCTGTGTTTACCACGTGCTACCCTGTTCTAAGCCTTTTACAGGGATTACTCACTAATCCCACAACAGCCTCGAAAAGTAGGTTTCCTGTGAGTCCTGTTCTGCAGACCAGGAACCTTAGGCCCAGAGACGTTAGTTCCTGGCTCGGGGGGTCACACAGCCAGCAAATGATGTGCAGGTCCTGCACTGCCTCTCCGTAAGCATGTGGCAGATCCAGAGCCTGATGTCCAGTCCCCTGGGGCCAACCCGGTGAGGGGAGGAGGGGAAGAGTTTGACCCTTTCTACCCTGTTCCTTAGAAATACCTGGAGAAGTTAGAGCGTGAATTTGAGTTGTATTTTCCATTATTCAACCAACAGTTATTCGCCCAAGCGACTTCTCTGTGTTCGGCCTGTGCTGGGTGGCAATGGGGACACAATGGTGACTGAGACGCCTTGGCGCAGCAGTCCCCTCTTGGGACTACATTCGAATATTGGGGATAGACCTGTCTTCAAGACAGTGATGACCCAGAAAGGGCACGACTGAGATGTGGGAGCCCAGAAGGCTACCGGATCCAGAAAGGAACGTCTCATCCGGCCTTGGGGTCCCCAGAGGGCTTCCGGGAGGAGGGAACATCTGCACTGGGGCTCAGAGAACAAGGGAGCAGAAGGCAGATTGGCTGAGGCTCGGAGGGAAGGTGCGGATCTGCGCTGTGGTCTGGGGCCTGGATCACGGGCCAGCAGCGCTCTCTGCTGGAAGCATCCTGTAGTGCAGGGACTGGGGTACGGCAGGAGTATGGAAAAGCCTCCAGTTGAACCGAATTCCACGATGTGAAAATCCTGTGCGCCCAGCTGTGGCCGATTTACTTTTCTAAGACCTGACTTCACTCAGTCAACTGCTCGACAAATTGCTTATTGAGCACATACTTGGCACCAGGATCTGCTCTAGTGTTGAAGATCCGATGCTGACAATACAGAGTCCCATCTATATATGACCTCATTCAACCCTCGCAGCCTTTGACTATCCCCATTTTACAGACTCAGCACGTTGGACACACACACAGAGTTTAAGTTACTTGCCCAAGGGCTTCGCAGCCAGTAGGTGCCGAAGTCAACTTTGAACACAGACCCCAAGCTTTAGCCATTACATCACCTCGCCGACCATGTGATGAGACACAGTAATAGGGACATAACGTTACCTAAAATCATTTTAGGCCCTGAGAAGTTTTGCGAACCAGATCAAGCCGGGGAATGCGGGAGTGTTTTGGTGGGACAGTGTCATTTAGAAGAGGCAGTCGGGGAAGGCCTCTGGGACGAAGCGGCCTTTCAGAAGCTACCAGACGGACGAATGGGATCCATGGGCAGAGGGGGCCGAGAGCGGCCGGCCCTGCAAGAATGCCATCGGTCTGGGATCCAAAGTTTCCAACATTCCAGCTTCTCTGAGACCCGGGTGGCCGGACTCCAGCGCGCCGGAATCATCCTCAGATTCGACGGGCCCCGCGGCCTGCGGGTTCGGCCTGCGCGGTGGTGCTGCTCCCGCAGGGCCCGGACCGCGGGGGCTCCCGTGGAGCCGGGCGGGGGGCGGGGCCGGCCTCACCTGTGGGGGCGG
>NW_024417391.1:0-2856 GCF_014898765.1 Herpailurus yagouaroundi | reverse complement strand
TTTTTTTTTTTTTTTTTTTAATTTTTTTTTCAACGTTTATTTATTTTTGGGACAGAGAGAGACAGAGCATGAACGGGGGAGGGGCAGAGAGAGAGGGAGACACAGAATCGGAAACAGGCTCCAGGCTCTGAGCCATCAGCCCAGAGCCCGACGCGGGGCTCGAACTCACGCGAGATCACGCGAGACCTCGCGAGATCATGACCTGAGCCGAAGTCGGGCGCTCAACCGACTGCGCCACCCAGGCGCCCCTACAGCCCCATCTTTAAAAAGGTAGTCTGTTCTAAGCTTAGCATTACGGTAAGTTAAACAAGGCAACTGCATTTCCAAATTCCTTGTAAAGCTTATCCTCATTCACATTTAGGATCAGGGCCCGGGGAATTCTTCCAGTTATGTTCAGAACAAACACTACGGTCAACTGACAATCCTTCTTCAGGATTCTGACTTTGAATGGATTTTTTTTTTAAATGTTTTTATTCATTATTGAGAGAGAGAGAGAGACTGAGCATGAGCAGGGGAGGGGCAGAGAGAGGCGGGAGACACAGAATCCGAAGCAGGCTCCAGGCTTGCCTCCAGTCACTCAACCAACCGAGCCAGCCAGGCGCCCCTTGAATGGATTTTTAATGGGCGCCTGGGTGGCTCAGTTAGCTAAGCATCCAACTTTGGCTCAGGTCATGATCTCGCAGTTTGTGGGTTCAAGCCCTGTGTCAGGCTCTGTGCTGACAGCTGAGCCTGGAGACTGCTTTGGATTCTGTGTCTTTCTCTCTGCCCCTCCCCCACTCACACTCTGTCTCTCTCTTTCCAAGAAATAAACATTAAAAAAGTAAAAAAATAAATAAATAAAATTTCCCTTACTGTTTCTTTAAGTCCAATAAAAATAAGTTAATTTAGATTCACTGGATTTTAAAATAGGCAGGGACCTTGCTGGGTTCAAATCCAGACTCTGGCCCCAAGTTCAGTATCCTGTACCTTGCCATAACTCGCCCACCACAGTAATGAAATCTACTTCGGAATGGGTACACGGACAAAAGCAAGTTTTATGGCATAACTTTTTCATTTACTTAACAAATATTTATTTAACACTTCATATGTGCTAGGCCCCCTTCTCAGTGTTGAGGATAATTAGGGAGTAGTGGACACAAATCCCTGCCTTCAATGGAGTGAGTATTCCAGAGGAAAAGGACAAATAATAAACAGCAAAATACATGTGTATATGATGTGGGTCATCAGAGGGCCGTAGGCACTATGAGGGGAAAAGGGCAGAATAAGGGGTTTGGAGTATGAAGGAGGGAGTGCAATTTTTTTTTTTAAATTTTAAATATTTATTTTTGAGAGAGAGAGAGAGAGAGAGAGAGAGAGAATCCGAAGCAGGCTCCAGACTCTGAGCCATCAGCACAGATCCGGATGCGGGGCTTAAACCCATGAGCCATGAGATCTTGACCAGAGCCAAAGTCAGACGCCTAACCAATAAGCCACCCGGGGGGCCAGGGAGTGCAATTTTTAACAGGGTGGGGCAGGACAGGCCTCACAGAAAAGGCATCATTGGATCAAAATCTTTTTATCTTATTTTATTTTTTTATTAAAAAAATTTTAATGTTTTCATTTATTTTTGAGACAGAGAGACACAGAGCATGAGCAGGGGAGGGGCAGAGAGAGAGGGAGACACAGAATCGGAAGCAGGCTCCAGGCTCTGAGCTGTCAGCACAGACCCTGATGCGGGGCTCAAACTCACAGACCGTGAGATCATGACTTGAGCCGAAGTCGGACGCTCAACCGACTGAGCCACCCAGGTGCCCCTGGATCAAAATCCTGAAGGAAGCAAGAGACCAAGTTACCTAGTTGTCTGGGGATAGAGTGTTGAGACAGGCACAGCCAGTACAAAGGCCCTGAGATAGAATGAGGCTGGGAGTGAGTGGAGGAAAGGGTCCTGGAAAATGAGACTCTGGAGGTACGAGGAATGGTTAGCCGGTGCGGGACCTTCCACCAAAGCCTGTCCAAGGTGTCAGTACCTAAAGCTCCACCCAGTTCCTCTCTGCAGCCGGGCTGAACTACTCACCAAAATGTTCACGATTTTTAAAAATACATAAAAGGAGGAGCACCTGGGTGGCTCAATTGGGCCTCCGACTTCGGTTCAGGTCATGATCTCACGGTTCATGGGTTCGAGCCCCGCGTCGGGCTCTGTGCTGATGGCTCCGAGCCTGGAGCCCGCTTCGGATTCTGTGTGTCTCTCTTTCCGTCTCTGCCCCTCCCCCGCTGGAGCGCTGTCAGCCTCTCAAAAATAAACATTAAAAAAAATTAAAAAAACATAAATGAGTATGAAAGCACAAAAGCAGAAAAACATCAGCAAGAAGGGACGAATGGCACATATCACATATGCTTGAACAGGCAAGACGAAGCCCTGACCCCCCTCCACCCCAGCTCCCTCGGCTTCCTCACTCAGGCCCCGCCCCTACCGTCCCTCCCCCACCCCTTCTATCTCCCGCCCCACAGGCCCCGCCCCTCCACGGGGCCCGCCCCTTCCCTTCCGGCTCGGTCTGTTCCCGCCCCACCAGGCTCCGCCCCCCACAGGCCCCGACCTCTCCCTCTTCCGGCGCGGTGTGTCCCCCGCCCCGCAGGCCCCGCCCTTCCCCCAGGCCCCGCCTTCTCCCCGCCCGGCCTCGTCGGTTCCCCGCCCCACCAGGCCCCGCCCGGCCCCGCCCCTCCCCTCCGACCGCGGCATTCCCGCAGGAAGGCTCCCGCAGGCTGCGTGGGCCCGGGCGCGGCGCAGCCGGGCATGCGCAGAGCGCACGGGCGCGGTTGCCGTGGCAGCGCCGGCCCGAGGGGAGGGCGGCGGGAGGGCGCGGTGCGGAGCCGGCGACC
>NW_024417390.1:9285-12652 GCF_014898765.1 Herpailurus yagouaroundi | reverse complement strand
GCAAATTGCAAAATCTAAATGATCTTAGATGTGAATACTTAGATTTATATAAAAAACAATGTGTGACATATTTGTGGGAATACACTTACCCATTTTCTTTCCTAGAAACACATTAAAAAACACATATGCCTAAATATGTATTGTATGTAACACTTAATATCTCAGCATAAATATTATGCACTTGTGGTTGTAAATAATCAAGTTGTGAGAATAGATATGGTTGTGATTGTCCTGTTGCCTAGTTGCAATGGGTACTATAAATTTCTACCTAGGACCTTTTTCTCTTAAACTTGACTTAGAGTCACCAGCCTTCCCAATTGAAAGTCAATGTACTGGGGCGCCTGGGTGGCGCAGTCGGTTAAGCGTCCGACTTCAGCCAGGTCACGATCTCGCGGTCCGTGAGTTCGAGCCCCGCATCAGGCTCTGGGCTGATGGCTTAGGGCCTGGAGCCTGTTTCCGATTCTGTGTCTCCCTCTCTCTCTGCCCCTCCACCGTTCATGCTCTGTCTCTCTCTGTCCCCAAAATAAATAAAAAACGTTGAAAAAAAAATTAAAAAAAAAAAAAAGAAAGTCAATGTACAGATTATTGTATTCAGTAGTCACAGGCACTCTGCCATATCGATGGCCTTGCCAAGATATTGCTACATTCACCGGATTTGTACAAAATTGTAAAAAATATTAAAGGCTGGCAGTCACCACTTCTTTCTGTGTATTAGCCTATTTTATTTCAGAGTTATAGGAGTCCTCATGTAAAGCTCACAAGAAGTTCATATCATTTCAAAGAATATTAAGGTCAGTATTAGTATAATACTATAAAATCCTTTTTCCTGACCAATAAATTCATTTTTCCATGGGAAGAGGAGAAAGAGGTCAAATGCAATGCTCACTAGTTGGCCTGCATTTTTTTTCAGGCATTTTAGCAAAGTTTGATTTATATGCAAAGCAGTTAATCTGAATATTTAAGACTAAATCAAGACCCTATGATGTTTCATGGTTCTTGTTCAGCATTTAAAGGATAACAGTATAATTGATATGTAGATTATATGTAATAAAAGGAAAATATACATACAGGCTTCTTAATTTACATTTTTTAAAAAGTGTAGATTTTCATTTATTTCATTTTAAAGAAAATATTGGTAGATATTTTTAAAAGAAAAACAGTTCTGAATGTATTGTTAGAGGTAAAAATAAATCTAAATTAATGAACAGTGAGGACAATAAATTAATGAACAATGAGATTCAATAAATTTTACTTCAATTATCTCCTCTGGAATTCTACTTCTCTTCAAACATTATTTCAGATTACTATGGCCCCAAAATAAGATGACACAGACTTTTGTATGTGGAATATTCTTTTCAAGAACATTTACCCTATGCTATGGCTAATTATGAAAAGCAGGTAATGATAATAGCTACTCAGCTACACTGGAATAACTTACTCATAATATAATCATTAAAGTAATAAGGGCACTATGTTAGACATGAAATGAAGAGTTTTAACATATGATTCATATTATTAAGTATAATCATATGGCTCTAGTCATAGACAACACAAAGAAAATGGGTACCCAAGAGTTTGACTATACTCCTTTTTTTTAGGCTTATTTATTTATATATTTTGAGAGACACAGAGACAGCATGAGTCAGGGAAGGGCCAACAGAAAGGGAGAGAGAGAGAATCCCAAGCACGTCCCACACTGCCAGCACAGAGCCTGACATAGGGCTCAAACTCATGAAACTGTGAGATCATGGCCTGAGCAAAAACCAAGAGTTTAATGGATGCTTAATCGACTGAGTCAAACCCCTGGTTTGACTACATTCTTAAAACCAAAGTATTGAACTGGGTCATTACTCTATTGTTTTTAATCATGTGGAGCAGACATTATGACTACTTAATAATTATTCATCTGGTACTTCTCCACAATACCTAAGAATTAAATTCCTCTGTACTTCATGTGGGACCCTTTGAAATTCATATTAGCTCCTTTAAACACACTTCACCAAGATGCACTTAATTTTATGTGGAGACCAATGAACAGTCTGTGTCAGGACACTGGAAACCAGAGTCAGTGTAAACTGCACAAATACCTCTTGGCTCAAAGATAACCTGTCTGCCATTACATGCTTCGGCTTTTGACACTTTTGTTTGTTTAAAATGTCAACTTTGCATAGGTGGCTGGCATGGTATGGCTGTGAGATCACTGAATCTGAATAGAAACCTGAGTCATTTGGTTTTCTTGAGCTGACTGAGAATTGAAATGAGATCTACCTAATGGATCTCATTATTGGAGAAGCCAAGGGAAATTTTAGATCTGGGTGCTTTCGTCTGAATGAATGAACTTTATGGAATTTTACCTCTCCAAGGTTTGAAATTACAGGATAACTCAATTTGATTTGAACTTTTAAACAATTTTGATAAATAGATTAAAAAAGGTCTAACTCTTACAACATTCCTCAAAGTGAGTCATTCCCTGTGCTAGATCTTCAGGCTCACCCTAATCATTTCTTCACATTTCAAAACAAATCCAGAAAAGAAAAACAAAGGAAAGACTATCACTATCTAGTTTTATTCCTAGCTTAATTATAAAGCTGTAATAATGAAGACAATTTGATATTGGTATAAAGATAGACTGATAGATTAAACAATAAACTGAACTTTATCCAAATTAAAAACTTCCACTTTTCAAAAGACACTAGTAAGAAAATGAAAAGCAAGCCACCAATTAAGAGAAAATACTTCTATGCAAAACTTACAATCTTTTTTTTTAATTTATATATGAAATTTATTGTCAAATTGGTTTCCATACAACACCCAGTGCTCATCCCAAAAGGTGCCCTCCTCAATACCCATCACCTACCGTGCCCCCCCCCCCCCCCCCCCCCAACCCCCAGTTTGTTCTCAGTTTTTAAGAGTCTCTTATGCTTTGGCTCTCTCCCACTCTAACCTCTTTTTTGTTTTTTTCCTTCCCCTCCCCCATGGGTTCCTGTTAAGTTTCTCAGGATCCACATAAGAGTGAAACCATATGGTATCTGTCTTTCTCTGTATGGCTCATTTCACTTAGCATCACACTCTCCAGTTCCATCCACGTTGCTACAAAAGGCCATATTTCATTTTTTCTCATTGTCACGTAGTATTCCATTGTGTATATAAACCACAATTTCTTTATCCATTCATCAGTTGATGGACGTTTAGGCTCTTTCCATAATTTGGCTATTGTTGAGAGTGCTGCTATGAACATTGGGGTACAAGTGCCCCTATGCATCAGTACTCCTGTGTCCCTTGGATAAATTCCTAGCAGTGCTATTGCTGGGTCATAGGGTAGGTCTATTTTTAATTTTCTGAGGAACCTCCACACTGCTTTCCAGAG
>NW_024417390.1:0-6285 GCF_014898765.1 Herpailurus yagouaroundi | reverse complement strand
TCGGGGCCTTTTGTGGTTCCATACAAATTTTAAGATTGCTTGTTCTAGCTTCGAGAAGAATGCTGGTGCAATTTTGATTGGGATTGCATTGAATGTGTAGATAGCTTTGGGTAGTATTGACATTTTGACAATATTTATTCTTCCAATCCATGAGCAGGGAATGTCTTTCCATTTCTTTAAATCTTCTTCAATTACCTTCATAAGCTTTCTATAGTTTTCAGCATACAGATCCTTTACATCTTTGGTTAGATTTATTCCTAGGTATTTTATGCTTCTTGGTGCAATTGTGAATGGGATCAGTTTCTTTATTTGTCTTTCTGTTGCTTCATTGTTAGTGTATAAGAATGCCACTGATTTCTGTACATTGTTTTTGTATCCTGCAACTTTGCTGAATTCATGTATCAGTTCTAGCAGACTTTTGGTGGAGTCTATCGGATTTTCCATGTATAATATCATGTCACCTGCAAAAAGCGAAAGCTTGACTTCATCTTTGCCAATTTTGATGCCTTTGATTTCCTTTTGTTGTCTGATTGCTGATGCTAGAACTTCCAGCACTATGTTAAACAACAGCGGTGAGAGTGGGCATCCCTGTCGTGTTCCTGATCTCAGGGAAAAAGCTCTCAGTTTTTCCCCGTTGAGGATGATGTTAGCTGTGGGCTTTTCATAAATGGCTTTTATGATCTTTAAGTATGTTCCTTCTATCCCGACTTTCTCAAGGGTTTTTATTAAGAAAGGGTGCTGGATTTTGTCAAAGGCCTTTTCTGCATCGATTGACAGGATCATATGCTTCTTCTCTTTTTTTTGTTAATGTGATGTATCATGTTGATTGATTTGCGAATGTTGAACCAGCCCTGCATCCCAGGAATGAATCCCACTTGATCATGGTGAATAATTCTTTTTATATGCCATTGAATTCGATTTGCTAGTATCTTATTGAGAATTTTTGCATCCATATTCATCAGGGATATTGGCCTGTAGTTCTCTTTTTTTACTGGGTCTCTGTCTGGTTTAGGAATCAAAGTAATACTGGCTTCATAAAATGAGTCTGGAAGTTTTCCTTCCCTTTCTATTTCTTGGAATAGCTTGAGAAGGATAGGTATTATCTCTGCTTTAAACGTCTGGTAGAACTCCCCTGGGAAGCCATCTGGTCCTGGACTCTTATTTGTTGGGAGATTTTTTGATAACCGATTCAATTTCTTCCTGGTTATGGGTCTGTTCAAGCTTTCTATTTCCTCCTGATTGAGTTTTGGAAGAGTGTGGGTGTTCAGGAATTTGTCCATTTCTTCCAGGTTGTCCAGTTTGTTGGCATATAATTTTTCATAGTATTCCCTGATAATTGTTTGTATCTCTGAGGGATTGGTTGTAATAATTCCATTTTAATTCATGATTTTATCTATTTGGGTCATCTCCCTTTTCTTTTTGAGAAGCCTGGTAGAGGTTTGTCAATTTTGTTTATTTTTTCAAAAAACCAACTCTTGGTCGTTGATCTGCTCTACAGTTTTTTGAGATTCTATATTGTTTATTTCTGCTCTGATCTTTATTATTTCTCTTCTTCTGCTGGCTTTAGGCTGCCTTTGCTGTTCTGCTTCTATTTCCTTTAGGTGTGCTGTTAGATTTTGTATTTGGGATTTTTCTTGTTTCTTGAGATAGGCCTGGATTGCAATATATTTTCCTCTCAGGACTGCCTTCGCTGCATCCCAAAGCATTTGGATTGTTGTATTTTCATTTTTGTTTGTTTCCATATATTTTTTAATTTCTTCTCTAATTGCCTGGTTGACCCACTCATTCGTTAGTAGGGTGTTCTTTAACCTCCATGCTTTTGGAGGTTTTCCAGACTTTTTTCTGTGGTTGATTTCAAGCTTCATAGCATTGTGGTCTGAAAGTATGCATGGTATGATCTCAATTCTTGTAAACTTATGAAGGGCTGTTTTGTGACCCAGTATATGATCTATCTTGGAGAATGTTCCATGTGCACTCGAGAAGAAAGTATATTCTGTTGCTTTGGGATGCAGAGTTCTAAATATATCTGTCAAGTCCATCTGATCCAATGTCTCATTCAGGGCCCTTGTTTCTTTATTGACCGTGTGTCTAGATGATCTATCCATTGTTGTAAGTGGGGTGTTCAAGTCCCCTGCAATTACCACATTCTTCTCAATAAGGTTGCTTGTGTTTATGAGTAATTGTTTTATATATTTGGGCGCTCCGGTATTCGGCGCATAGACATTTATAATTGTTAGCTCTTCCTGATGGATAGACCCTGTCACTATTATATAATGCCCTTCTTCATCTCTTGTTACAGCCTTTAATTTAAAGTCTAGTTTGTCTGATATAAGTATGGCTACCCCAGCTTTCTTTTGACTTCCAGTAGCATGACAAATACTTCTCCATCCCCTCACTTTCACTCTGAAAGTGTCCTCAGGTCTAAAATGAGTCTCTTGTAGACAGCAAATAGATGGGTCTTGGTTATTTATCCATTCTGATACCCTATGTCTTTTGGTTGGCGCATTTAATCCATTTACATTCAGTGTTATTATAGAAAAATATGGGTTTAGAGTCATTGTGATGTCTGTATGTTTTATGCTTGTAGTGATGTCTCTGGTACTTTGTCTCACAGGGTCCCCCTTAGGATCTCTTGTAGGGCTGGTTTAGTGGTGACAAATTCCTTCAGTTTTTTTTGTTTGGGAAGACCTTTATCTCTCCTTCTATTCTAAATGACAGACTTACTGGATGAAGGATTCTCGGCTGCATATTTTTTCTGTCTAGCACCCTGAAAATCTCGTGCCAATTCTTTCTGGCCTGCCAAGTTTCAAAAGAGAGATCAGTCACGAGTCTTATAGGTCTCCCTTTATATGTGAGGGCACGTTTACCCCTTGCTGCTTTCAGAATTTTCTCTTTATCCTTGTATTTTGCCAGTTTCACTATGATATGTCGTGCAGAAGATCGATTCAAGTTACGTCTGAAGGGAGTTCTCTGTGCCTCTTGGATTTCAATGCCTTTTTCCTTCCCTAGTTCAGGGAAGTTCTCAGCTATGATTTCTTCAAGTACCCCTTCAGCACCTTTCCCTCTCTCTTCCTCCTCTGGGATACCAATGATGCGTATATTATTTCTTTTTAGTGTATCACTTAGTTCTCTAATTTTCCCCTCATACTCCTGGATTTTTTTATCTCTCTTTTTCTCAGCTTCCTCTTTTTCCATAACTTTATCTTCTAGTTCACCTATTCTCTCCTCTGCCTCTTCAATCCGAGCCGTGGTGGTTTCCATTTTGTTATGCATTTCATTTAAAGCGTTTTTCAGCTCCTCGTGACTGTTCCTTAGTCCCTTGATCTCTGTAGCAAGAGATTCTCTGCTGTCAGCTATACTGTTTTCAAGCCCAGCGATTAATTTTATGACTATTATTCTAAATTCACTTTCTGTTATATTATTTAAATCCTTTTTGATCAGCTCATTAGCTGTTGTTATTTCCTGGAGATTCTTCTGAGGGGAATTCTTCCGCTTGGTCATTTTGGATAGTCCCTGGCGTGGTGAGGACCTGCAGGGCACTTCCCCTGTGCTGTGGTGTATAACTGGAGTTGGTGGGCGGGGCCGCAGTCAGACCTGATGTCTGCCCCCAGCCCACCGCTGGGGCCACAGTCAGACTGGTGCGTGCCTTCTCTTCCCCTCTCTTAGGGGTGGGATTCACTGTGGGGTGGGGTGGCCTGTCTGGGCTACTTGCACACTGTCAGGCTTGTGATGCTGGGGATCTGGCGTGTTAGCTGGGGTGGGTAGGCAAGGTGCACAGGGGCAGGAGGGGCAGGCTTAGCTTGCTTCTCCTTAGGTGATCCACTTCAGGAGGGGCCCTGTGGCAGCAGGAGGGAGTCAGATCCGCTGCCGGAGGTTTGGCTCCGCAGAAGCGCAGAGTTGGGTGTTTGCGCGGAGCGAGCAAGTTCCCTGGCAGGAACTGGTTCTCTTTGGGATTTTGGCTGGGGGATGGGCGGGGGAGATGGCGCTGGGGAGCGCCTTTGTTCCCCACCAAACTGAGCTCTGTCGTCAGGGGGCTCAGCAGCTCTCCTTCCCTTTGTCCTGCAGCCTTCCCGCTTTCTGAGCAGAGCTGTTAACTTATGACCTCCCAGATGCTAAGTCGCGCTTTCTGTGGGAACACAGTCCGTCAGGCCCCTCCACTTTTTGCAAGCCAGACTCGGGGGCTCTGCTTGGCCGGCGAGCCGCCCTTCTGCCCCGGCTCCCTCCCGCCAGTCCGTGGAGCGCGCACCACCTAGCCGCCCTTCCAACCCTCTTCCGTGGGCCTCTCATCTGAGCTTGGCTCCAGCGACTCCATTCTGCTAATCCTCTGGCGGTTTTCTGGGTTATTTAGGCAGGTGGAGGTGGAATCTAAGTGATCAGCAGGCCACGCGGTGAGCCCAGCGTCCTCCTACGCCGCCATCTTCCAGTCTGATCTGAAAGACATCAATCTTAATAGGCTGCATACTACATATGACTCCTACTATATGACATTTTCAAAATGATAAAACTTGAGACACAGTAAAAAGATTAGTGGTGCCAGGTATTTGTGGGACAGGAGGGATGAATAGACAGAGCTCCATGATTTTTTAGGCAGTGAAACTATTCTGTGGTGGATTCAGAAACATGTCATTATACATTTGTCCAAACCCACAGAACACCAAGAGTGAACCTTAGTGTAAACAATAGACTTTGAGTAACAATCTGTCAGTGCAGGTTCATCAATTGTTAACGAACCTACCTCTGTGATGCAGGCATGCTGACAGTAGGGAAACCTGCATGTACTTGTACAAATGGTATGTAGAACTCTCTGAACTTCCCAATTATTCTGTGAACCTATAACTGCTTAAAAAACAATGTTCTTTAGTTGAAAACAGAGATAGACAGGCTGTTGCCTGAGAAACAAAGAAATCTGATGTATCATAACGAGAAAATTAAGTTTGAGCAGAGACCTTAAGGAATGAATGAAAGTTAAACAGGAGGTTTGGAAGTAGAAGTAAATGAGTGATAAAATAATTGTCGAAACGTCTTTGTTAGTGTCCTATTCAGTTTTTTAAAAAGATATTTCTAGGGGCGCCTGGGTGGCGCAGTCGGTTAAGCGTCCGACTTCAGCCAGGTCATGATCTCGCGGTCCGTGAGTTCGAGCCCCGTGTCAGGCTCTGGGCTGATGGCTCAGAGCCTGGAGCCTGTTTCCGATTCTGTGTCTCCCTCTCTCTCTGCCCCTCCCCCGTTCATGCTCTGTCTCTCTCTGTCCCAAAAATAAATAAACGTTGAAAAAAAATAAAAAAAAAGATATTTCTAAATATCTATTCCTGCAGTTATTTCACAGAGATGTGTAGTTTCTCTTATTATTGATTTTTTCATATTTAAATACAAGAGCTGAAACCAGGTAAAACACAGGTCCCAAAATGAGATTGTTACATTAAAAATAGTGAATCTACACACTGAAATACCTGCCTTGCCACTTCATATAACTAACTGATCCCAACACCTAGGGGTCCTAAATTTATAGTTTAGAGACCAAAAAAAATAAGAAAGTGGTATGTTTGAATGCATCAGAGTGAGTTCATGGTTCTATAACAATCACATTTTTATCTGCCCCCTCTGCAATCATGATGGTACACTTCGGAATAATAGTATTTCTCTATCACCATGGACTTGAGCATTGTTTATAAGGGAGAGGATTTAGCTTTTACAAGTAGTTGATATTATCTATTCAGAATTGTCCTAATCTGTATATAATTCACGACAGTATGGCTACTTAGTGATTTAACCTCTGTGATTTAACCTACTTAGTGATTTAATCTCTGTGCTGTGACAGTTTGGGAAAGTTGAAAATCCTACAGTGAGTGATAATAACTGCTCCATTCAGCATGAAGTACACAAATGTAAATTCTGTTTAGTAGGGTAGGCTTTCTGAAAAGGTTCAGGACTATAATTAATCCAAAAATTTTTTTCTATGCATTAATGAAAACTAGTTATTCCTGAATTTTAGTACTGTGAGTACACTGATCTATGACAAAGTTAGCAAAACTAACATTTCAGGGACTTAATCTTGGTAGTCATAAAAAAAGTAAGGAAACTTGGAATATTTGATTAAATTCCCAAGGAAAAAAAGCCAAACTATATTAATGGATAGATCAGATAATAGATTGGGAAATTACACATGAAATGACACTAGAACAAGTATTCTATAAACAGTTCCATTATGAAGGTGTCAGTGTTTTGAAGTTGATAGCTATGAAAATATTCCTTATTCTAAACTGAGAATATGGATTAATTTAAATATCA
>NW_024417389.1:2411-4297 GCF_014898765.1 Herpailurus yagouaroundi | reverse complement strand
GTTTAAGCGGGATGACTGGATCTGGATCACTTCGCCAGGTTGTGGGTACATCTGAGTTGGACTTCTTAACTGTGGAGTGATCCAGATCCAGTCATCCCGCTTAAACTGACCATCAGAAGGGAACTGACCCCTGAGGATCTCCAGCCCTGCTGCAGCCACACCATGGGAGATGGCTGGCCTGCACACAGCAGGAGCTTGAGGAATCAATGCATGAACCAAGCCCAGGGGTTTGAATGCAACTCTGCCAACCCTTGCCCCTTACTGGTGTCATAAGCCTGGTCTTACTTCTTACTGTTTGGCTGATAGAGACTGCGCCAACAATCTGGATATGGTGCAAAAGATGCATCCTTGGCCTCACATACCTCCTCTGGATGGGAGGGTTACCAAGTATTGCCTGTATATTATGATAACCGCTCTCACTCTCACAACGGCCGCTTATCCACTTTGCCCCCACAGTTGTTATAGGACAATAAGGGGGTCCAGGGGGTTCAGCACCTTTCCCTCCCTCCACAAAGATTGCTACATGGAAAAACACCCACTCTCTGTCAGTCACCTGGTGCCCCAAGTGCTAAGTATTGGACCGAGGATATAACCAAAACTATCAGTAACCCAAGTCACAACAAGGGCCTCCAGAGAGGGAAGCGAGCTTGCTACACTTACCTTCTTCAATGGGAAATCTGAAACAGGGGAGGGCTGCACTACAGGGCCCTTCAAAAAGTTATAAACCATACCCAGGATAGGGTAATACAAGCCATAAAGGCGACCACTCTGCCAGCAGCCTACCAACTTTTGAAACTTCAGCCGTCAATCAGATGCATACCAATTCCCCACTCCAGCATTGGGCCGACACTGCTCTACTAGTCTTCCATAGGATAGATAATCACATGCAAACTTGCTGGATGTGCTTGCCCCTCAGCCAGAGGACTTAGTTAGCTACTCCGATCCCTTTTGACCTAGGAAGCTCCTGAAAACCTCAAAACCAACACCTCTGTCTTAATTGGACCCCTGGCCACTAGGGTCCATCTCCCAATGCCAACAACCTAATCCCTACAGTCCCTGAATACCCTCTCTAGGAGGAAGAGATAGAACATTAATGAGGACTACAACCCTATGTTGCACCCTTGGGGTGTTCCATCTGTGTTCTAATTCGGCCTATCAATGCTTAGAGGCCAAGTGGACTCCGAAATGTTATTCCATCTTCCGGACCCCAGAGATATTTGTATACACTGAAGATCAGTTCCTAACAACCTTTCGCCCCAAGTCTCAGGCTAAACGGGCAGTCCTGCTACCCATTCTGATAGGCTCAAAAATTGTGTCAGCAATAGAAACTGGATAAGGGGGCATTGGTTTATTCATGGGACTGTACCATAAACTATCTCAAGAGCTAAATGAAGACATGGAATGGGTGGCCGAGTCTCTGGTGACTTTACAGAACCAAATAAACTCTCTGGTGGCAGTTACCCCCCAAAATAGACAAGCCCCCGACCTCCTCACTTCAGAAAATGGAGGGATTTGGGCGCCTGGGTGGCGCAGTCGGTTAAGCGTCCGACTTCAGCGAAGTCAAGATCTCACGGTCCGTGAGTTCGAGCCCCGCGTAGGCCTCTGGGCTGATGGCTCAGAGCCTGGAGCCTGTCTCCGATTCTGTGTCTCCCTCTCTCTCTGCCCCTCCCCCGTTCATGCTCTGTCTCTCTCTGTCCCAAAAATAAATAAACGTTGAAAAAAAAATTTTTTTTAAAAATGGAGGGACTTCCATCTTTTCGGGGGAGGAATGTTGCTATTTTTTAAACCAGTCTTAAATACTTACAACTAAGGTTAAGGAGCTAAAAAAGTAAAATAAATATAATAATAATAATAATAATAATAATAATAATAATAATAATAATAAT
>NW_024417389.1:0-2401 GCF_014898765.1 Herpailurus yagouaroundi | reverse complement strand
ATAATAATAATAATAATAATAATAATAATAATAATAATAATAATAATTCCACTTAGATAACAGGAAAGTACCAATCAATGGAACAAATGAGATCTCACGGATTGGGATCCTGGCTTCCTGCCCTGACAGTGCCCCTCTTCTTCATAATTTTACTTGTACACATTGGCCTCTGTATATTGAACCATAATACATTTTATTGAAAACACTGTTGCTCGCCAAACCACTGCAGGCATCTTAGCCTTCTGAGGGTACCAACCTAAAAAACTGTAAGGTGATACATACTAAAAAGGTTTCTTAAAAGGCATAAAATGGGATAATGTTGGAGAAGTGAATAAAATACTGTACCAAAGATGGCCAGTGGGACTAAAACGAACTCTGGTCTCTATCTTAGAGACCCCTCCTCCTGGTTCTTCTTCCTCTGTTTCCTGTGTGCAAGAAAACCCCCACAGATATGGCAGCTGATGACTGTAAATTTCCTGCCCCACTTGCATTCAGCGCTCAGACATTTGGAGAAACAGGGTCCTCTGAGCCCGCCGTTCCACCAAGATCTACAATCCAAAGAAGATCTCCGAGCGCCACTTGGTTTTACCGCCAGTGTTCCAGCCTGGTTCTGTACCATTATGAACAAAGACGTGAGCAAGACAGACCAAGTCCCTTCTTATACAGTATAAGGAGGCAGAGGACCATTAACTGGTAAACTAGTAATTAACAAGTGTACAAGTGTAATGGGGTGCTGGGACTCAACCAGCTCTAAGTTGTCAAAAGCAAACATATGCTATATCACCCATCTCATGTACGGATCATAGTTCTACGTGTTGTGACATTTATTTTTTTTTTAATTTTTTTTTTCAACGTTTATTTATTTTTGGGACAGAGAGAGACAGAGCATGAACGGGGGAGGGGCAGAGAGAGAGAGGGAGACACAGAATCGGAAACAGGCTCCAGGCTCTGAGCCATCAGCCCAGAGCCTGACGCGGGGCTCGAAATCACGGAGCGCGAGATCGTGACCTGGCTGAAGTTGGACGCTCAACCGACTGCGCCACCCAGGCGCCCCCAGTGTTGTGACATTTATAATTGATACACGTGATAACTGACAGGGTATTTCCCCTTTTCCCAAGTTACATTTATTTTGAAGAACTTATGTGAGTGTATGAAAGATATTGGGGCTTCCGAGAATCAGTAGTTGCTGGTGGACCAGGTTTGAAATAGCAGCCCTAGAGGTCAAAAGACACAATCTCCAATCATGTTTGTTTGTTTGTTTGTTTGTTTGTTTGTTTGTTACAACTTCATTAATGTTTAACTGATATACACAAACTTTACATATTTAAAGTACGTAATTGGGGGAGCACTGGGATGGCTGACACTTGAGCATCAGACTCTTGATTTTGGCTCAGGTCATGATCCCAGGTTCGATTAAGTCCTTTATTAGGCTCCATGCTAAGCATGGAGTCTGCTTAAGATTCTCTCTTTCTCCCTTGCCTCTCTCCCCGACTTATGAACGCTTCATCTCTCTCTCTGAAAAAAAAAAAGCCCTAATAAATAAATTACTTAATTAATAATTAATAATTAATACTAATACTAATAAATACAATTACATAATTTGGTAAATTTTGGTCACATATCCACCAATGTAGACATAACAAGAAAATAATATGTCTGTCACCACTAAAAATGTCCTTGTATCCCTTAGATATCCCTCCATCCCCCACGTCTTCCGGATTCCCAAACCTAGGCAATCCCTGGTCTCTTTTCTGTCCCTACATAGTATCTTGCATTTTCTAGAATACTATAGAAATAACATTATATAAGACATACTCCTCATTATTTAGGAGAGGGGAGTTGACTTCTTTCACTTAGTATTTTGAAGATTATCCATAGTGTTGTGTGTATCAATAGTCTGTTACTACTTTGTTTATCCGTTCACATGTCAGTGGACATTTGTATTAATTCCACATGTGGCTTATTTATTCCTTTTTATGAGAGAGGGAGTGAGAGAGAGGGAGTGAGAAGGAGAGGGGAGGGTGGAAGGAGAGGTGGGGGAGAGATAGGAAAAGGGAGATGGAGAGGGAGAGGGAGATAGAGAGGGAGAGGCAGAGGGGGAGGGAGAGAGAAAGAGAAAGAGAGAGCAGAGGGAAAGAGAAAAAGAATCTTAAGCAGCCTCCATGCTTAGTGTGCAGCTCCAGCTGAGTCTCAGTATCACAACCCTGGGATAATGACCCAAGCAGAAATCAAGAAATCTACCAACTGAGGCACCAGGTTCTCATTAGCCTATTGAAAACAAAGCTTCTATAAACATTCATTTTTTCTTTTCTTTTCTTTTTGTTTTCTTCTCTTTCTTCTTTTCTTTTCATTTCCTTTCTTCTCTGTTCTTTTATTTATTTATTTATTTATTTATTTATTT
>NW_024417388.1:0-4461 GCF_014898765.1 Herpailurus yagouaroundi | reverse complement strand
AAACAAACATATATATATATATATATATATATATATATATATATATATATATATATAGCACCAATTCTCCAAAGAGCTCAAAGCCTGCAAAGCAAGCAGTAAGCAAACAAACTCTGCAGAGGCCATACTTGACAGTTAAGATTTGGCAACAAATTATTTAGCTTACCTTCTTTTTGGAGATGGAGATCTGGACTTTGATCGGCTGTCAAAACATGAGAAATTCTATTAAGAAAAGTACTACCAAATACCTTTCTTATAATCACAGTATCATGAAATGAACCCCCAGGTTGCGCTGAGCTTAATATTAAAAGGTCAGGCTGCAGTTCAACTGAAAGAGAGCCTACCAGTTTTTGCTAACAAAAGCCAATCTTCCAACAACTGTTCTTCATAAAATGAGTGAACTACTTTATTGTATGATTAATTTTTACACTATACTTCAAGCACAATGACCTCAGAATGCTTTTTTCCATGCACCTATCAGTTCTAACAAGGCCTCTTAATATAACCCCAAAGTCACAAACTTCTCTCTATAGCTTGACATTTTCTTGTCCAGGAAGTCAGTCAGAATAGGCCATGTACAAACCAAGTTCTAATGTTTGGTTTACTAGTAAGATTCTGTGTTTCCACGAACACCTAGGTTCTGAGTTTACACTTGAGATTTCAACAATTCAAAACACTTTGAACTCTTTGGATATTGGTGCCATATAACTAGAAGAGTATTAATCAGATTTTTACCCTACCTGCTTCTTGGTCGTGAAAGAGACCTAGATCTTGATCTTGACCTCGACCGGGATCTTAATAGAAAGAAAAACGGCATTGTTAGTTCAGAGGAGTAACGTCCTTCAACACCTACTACTGAGCACTACATTAGGTAAACTAAGAACAGAGAAGCTAAAATTAGGCAAGACACAGGGCGCCTGGCTGGCTGAATCAGGAGAGCATGCAACTCTTGATCTCAAGGTTGGGAGTTCGAGCCCCACGCTGGGTGAAGAGATTACCTAAAAAATGTTTAATTTAGTACTTAAAAAAAAAAACCAAAAGACTAAGCAAGACACAACTCTTAACTTACATCGGCCTAAGACTGAACAAATGATTACACTTTCAACAAGCTCACAATATCAAAATAAAGAAGCACCAGCACTTCAATTATTTGTTTCTACCATACTCCGTGAGCTAGGTTAGGTTGTCACAGTTCCCATACAACATTCTTAAACAGTATATAGTATCCAAGAGAAAGAAAAGGTTTTAAGACTGGTATCATTTGGTTTAGTTGTAGATCTCAAAACCAAATTCAACATTACACAGACCCCTAAACTGAGATTTCAATTCTTCAGGTAATAACCTCAATGAAAAGTCACAAATGGGTTAAGACTTTATTCTTAGATCATCAACAAGCTTTCGTGGTTCAGGACCACTTGTCACACAAACTAAACCACAGCCTCTGACATACACACATTAGAGTCCTGCAATCAAATTAATGCATTCATTCATCTAGAGTCCAGAGCTTTCTGGAGTGGACCACAAGTTTCAGAATCCCTGCATTTTACAGATCTTGTGCTATTATCGAACAGCACTAACTCACAATGGCATACACTGCTAGTGACTTGACCGTAGTATTTGTCAACTCCTTATATTCTATAAAATCTTACCCATTTAATTTTTTTGACTTATGTATTTTTTTCCCCGTTTAATTTTTTTTAATGCTTATTTGTGAAACAGAGAGACAGCGCAAGCAGGGATGGGGCAGAGAGGCAGAGAATCTGAAGCAGGCTCCAGGCTCTGAGCTGTCAGCGGAGTCCCACATGGAGCTCAAACCCATGAACCTTGAGACCACAACCTGAGTCTGAAGTCAGATGCTTAACCGACTGAGCCACCCAGGCACCTGAATCTTACCCATTTCTGCACCTAATTTAAAGGCCTTCTACAAAAGGAGTCAAAAAACCCCTAAGGTTTCTAATTTGATTTTTAATTTCTTACATTTTAGCGTGTATGTGGTTAAATAAGCCATATCCACCCACGTGTACACAACTACTACCCTAAACAACTTCCCAGTCTCAAATTCACCCTCTCATTCCAAATAGGAGAAATTTAGGTCTCAACTTGCTTCTAAGCCTACCCCTGGTTCTAATGGGCCTCCAGCAGAAATCAAGCAACTATCACCTTTAAGAAGCACTGGAATGACTTGAGAATTTGTGCTTTGGACCCTCCTCTACCATGGCCTCTCAAACAAGCCTCTAAAAATCTTTGATTGGTCTTTTCTTCATCTGTACAATTAGGATAATATCCATTTAGATTAGATGCAAGTCATGTACAAATTCAACTTTTAGAAATCAAAATATTTTCTGATGCAAACCACTTCATTTATGTCTTTAAGATAGTCTTAAAGTGCAGTCATTAAGACGTGACAAACCAAATACAAATAAGGGAAAGAAAGTGTTACATACTGGAAATACCTCGATCCTTTTATAGAACCAGACCTAGATCGTCTGAGTGAAGCTGATCTTGATCTCCGAAGAGACACAGACCTTGATCTTCGTGGAGATGCTGATCTTGACCTGAGAAATAAATCAAAGCTTAAGTCTTATGTCCAATTAAAGTTTATCAGTTGTTAAAACTTGAGTTAGATAATATTTCTCACCTCCTTCCCCTGCTCCTGCTGCGTGAGCGAGAGTATCGCCTACCTCTGGATCTCGAATGTGATCTAGACCGTGACCTATTTTATTAAGTTAGGAAAAAAAAGAATGTCAGATGATAACTCGTTTTGAGAGTTTGTGTGCCTCTGCTGAAACCAAATCTCAAACTATTTAAATTTAGTGTCTCATTTGGAAATAAACTCTGGGCCTATTAGTTTTTTTTTTTTTTTTAAACTACCTAAAAAAAGATTTGTTAAAAGCTGAATTACATTTTAGAATTACATAATATAAAACACCGTAATGTGTATTTAAAATAAACCTTGCAAGTTTGCAGGTCGACCCTCTTTGGCCCATGGTCTAGTAGATCTAGACGATCTAGAAGTATCTATAGCCGATCGCTGCATCTAGATGTTTTCTTCAATCTAACGACGATCAAACTGACAGCCAAATGAGCCAGGTGAGGCTTGATTGACGCAAGAAGATTTTTCTAGTTGGGAATGTGGTCAATCTGGTGTTCCTCTTTCTAAACCGGAGGGGGCCCCAATTGTAAGCCAAATTTACTGTTACGGCGATCACCGTCTCAAATTTTCTGCCCTTTAAAGAATAAGGTGAAGCTAGGTGTAGATGACTCGAGGGGATCTGGCCTCTTATGCTGATCACCTCAAGGTCTAGGAGGATCTTAATTGTCGGATTTGCAAGGCGCCTCAGCATGATATCATAAGGCTCGTGACATTCTGAATCAAGGCGACTGACTCAAACGAAGAAACCTGAAAGGTTTTGACCAGGTTGATTATTAATATATTAGCATTTGTTTAATTAAACAAAAACTGTAAAATACACCTGTACAATTAACATTCAAGTTTATAGAAAAATACTAGTTTCTGCCTTGCTAATAAAAAAATTACTGATTAACTAGTATACCAACCATTCCTTTATTAAAATAAATACCTGCTTCTCCTCCGCCGGCTATAACGATGACAATCATAAGCATAATGTCCCTTTTCGCCACATTCATAGCATCTATCATTGGGATCAAAGGGACGGCGGGCTGGTGGTCTATCAAAACGAGACCTCCGAGGCATGCCTGTTGATAATTCAACTCTCACTCGGGAACCACAAATCACCCTATAAAAGAAAGGCAACAAATTTCTAATGCTAAAGAAAATACAAATGACTTCTAGATTTAGAAATTTCCACTCTAACCTCAGAAGCTTCAGTTCTCTTTATAAACCCTTCCGACTCCAACTTTGCTCCCCCTTCTCAAGTATGTAGAATTAGGATTAACTATTTAGCTAGCTCGCTACCCAGCCCACAGGAATATTCTAATAAAGGCTGAGTTTCATGACCAACATCTTACTTACTTCCCATCCAAGCCTCGCACTGCATCTTCTGCATCTCTGGGATCTTCAAATTCCACAAAGGCAAATCCCGGAGGATTTCTTGCAATCCACACAGTTCTTAAGGGACCATAATAACTGAAAGCCCTTTCTAACTCTCCTTTGCCGGCACCGGTTCCCAGATTACCAACATACACCTTGGTTTCTGTTTAAAAACGCAAATACAAGAACGCACGTTATGCAAAATTTTGCCTAAGTTTGACTGAACTCTTTGTCCCAAACAGGCCAACCTTAAGACTGTACAATGCATGTTTATTTAATGCTCTATCAAGGATTTAGTCTTAAAACCAGGAAGGCTCATAAATTTCCGGAAAGCTAGGCGTAAGGCAAAGCTCTTAACATTCAAACGGGGAGACGACCTCCAAAACACAAGCAGACACGTGGTAGGAGAGTCCGCGGCGTGGGGCGGGCTCCGCCCCCGCCCCGCCCCC
>NW_024417387.1:0-2265 GCF_014898765.1 Herpailurus yagouaroundi | reverse complement strand
CAGCCACAGCACCCCATGGTGTCGGCAGAGAGGACTCAGGAGAGAGGAGGAGGGAGACTCAGGAGGTGAGGGAGGTCTGGTGCCGCCTCCTGCTGGAGGGGGGTTTATATACCAACACCACAAGCTAAGCCCCTGCCTTATTGTTCACCCCTCTTCCTCGTAAACACCTCATGAGGCCACTCACACCCTTCCTTATTAGAGTCTTGGCCAGTTCACCTTGCTAATTTTAACTTTGACTTGTCTCTGAAACCTATATTTGGATTAGAACACACCTCCAAGAGGTGTGCGCCCTTGAAAACATAAATGCATATATATTTTTTGCCCCAGGGCCTACTCCAGTGCCTGGCCCATTGTAACTATTTAATAGATAGCTGTTGAGGTAAATAAATGCCTGAAATATTTAGGAGCAATCTTTTTTTTTTTTTTTTTTTTTTTAACATGGGAGTCTGAGTCAAGAGCCGAATAAAAGTCCTGTGTTTCTGTATATACTTCTTGGTTATCCGGGTTAAAAACAACAACAACAAAACATTATTTTTCTCTCTACTGGGATTCATGACACCCCCCCCCCCCCTGCGTTGCAAAGAAAACAAAACAAAACAAAACAAAATCTTTTGAAATAAGTGAAAACCAGAGTGAAAAGAGAAAAAGTAAGCGTCCGTAAATGCATTCTATCTCACCTGAAAACATGGATATGCTTTTCTCGGCTCCCTGAGATTTTTTGTTTGTTTTTGTTTGCAAGAATTGCTTGGTCATTAACACATTTCTTTTTAACTTGTCTAACGTCAGATGCTAAAGACAGAATTGTGCACAGCCTACTCCTAAATCATCTGTCAAGGGAAATTTCTACTGTAGTTTGTCTGTTAAATACTTGAGAAAACAGGGGCGCCTGGGTGGCTCAGTCGGTTAAGCCTAGGACTTCTGCTCAGGTCATGATCTCATGGTTTGTGAGTCGGAGCCCCACCTCAGGCTCTCTGCTGTCAGCACAGAGTCCCCTTCAGATCCTTCTCTCTCCCTCTGCCCCTCCCCTGCTCTCTCTCTCTCTCTCTCTCTCTTTCTCAAAAATAAATAAAACAATTAGGGGCACCTGGGTGGCTCAGCCGGTTAAGCATCCTACTTCGGCTCAGGTCACGATCTTGCGGTCTGTGAGTTCGAGCCCCGAATCGGGCTCTGTGCTGACAGCTCAGAGCCTGGAGCCTGTTTCAGATTCTGTGTCTCCCTCTCTCTGCCCCTCCCCCATTCACACTTCGTCTCTCTTTCTCTGTGCCCCTCCTGTCTCTCCCTCTCTAAAAACTAAATAAACATTAAAAAAATAATAATAAAAAAAATAAAACAACTAAAAAAATTGAGCAAACAAAAATAAGAAAGGTTTCATCGGGTGGCTGGCTTTCTCTTGCACCTCTCTGGTTGAGGACCTGCGTTCAGTCCCCTGTTTCAGACCCACCGGGGCCTGGGAATGTTGATTTGAAATGACTGGTCTCTGTCCGGCTCATTCTCTGATTCCAGGGAGCCTGTGGATGTGATGAGGCGTCCACAGAGGCATGTTCTTGCTGGACTGACTTGAGGACTGAGGCCTGCCTGGCTAGTCCAGCCACTCCAGAGGGGGCACAGAGGAGGAAACCGCCATGGTCTGTCTTGGGGCTTATGCTGTGGCTTCTGGATCAGACACAGCCTGGCTTTGCCTTTGGCAGGCCTGCACTTCCCCCAGAATGTTGGTGTCCCTGGATTTATAAGTGACACCTCTTTTATAAGCTTACTTAAAATGCCCTCCCATGATCTGCTTCTCATCAACCAGGAGGACGTGAGGACCGTTCCCGCCCTCCATTTTGGTGGCTGGGCATCCCGGAGAAGCCCTGCTGTGTGCAGGGAGCCTCCAGAAAGGTCTCCGATGGCTCCTGTCTGTCATACAGGCATCATGGTCGGGGGCCTGGAACGACTTCTTTCCTACAGCGTGGCTATCATTTTTCTAGTTGCGGCCTCAAGAGGCAACACACAGCTATTTCATTCATAACAGAAAACTCAAAGTTTACTAAGGAGGCTGCTGTGCTAAAAATAGCAGTGTTATGTGGCAAGGGACCTCAGGAAGGAAGTAAAGAAAAGGTCTTGTGAGGTCCTTCCATGGAAACTGGGCTAAAAAATAAGGGGGGTATTGATATATAAGCCCCTCCCCAGGCAGGAGGCGGCACCAGACCTCCCTCACCTCCCGAGTCTCCCTCCACCCCTCTCCTGAGTCCTCTCTGCCGACACCATGGGGTGCTGTGGCTGCGG
>NW_024417386.1:0-1246 GCF_014898765.1 Herpailurus yagouaroundi | reverse complement strand
GATGATGAAGACCTCATCATTAAAGTATTGCAACGAGAGTATGTGAACATACAGAGAGATACAATAGAAGCAAAAGTCCGAAGGTAAACCGACAGCAAAAATTATGGGAATATAGACTATTGGAAAAGGAGATACCCCAATGCCAGATTTCAGACACCTGGACAATATGTGAAAACGTGGGGGAAAAAAGTGTCCTTACTTCAAAAGCAACATTAGCATTAGACACAAAGGGATCATGATGGAAGGTTTAGGGAGAAACCATATGATTTCTTGGTGCTGTACCCATGGTCCTGTACCCTCAATCTCATCAAATTATACCCTTTAACTTGAGGTTTGTTATATGTAATTATACCTCATTAAAGAGAGTTTCAAAACATAAAATAATAGAAGCAAATGTGGGAAAGTTCCTTTCCAATCCTGAAGTGCATGTGTGAAATGAGTCTGTCTTCCCATGTCTCAAAAATCCAAAATAATAAGACACTTAAAAAATTAATAATAGCAAAGTAAGAGGACCCTGAGCTCACCCTGTCCCATGTTTTCAACTGCATAACATCCACATCCAAGTCCATGAACCAAAGAGCGATCCAAAGACTGGCAGAACAAAGTCCACACCGAAGTAGAGAGAAGCTGCATCAGAAAGGTTAGGAATGTCCGAAAGGTGGAGGCTGTCTGCCTGCAGAAGGGGCAGAAAAAGTGAGCCCCACACCAGGGAGGTCATACAGGGAAGACTAATCTCCATAACATTGGGCATTAGAACTTAGAGGGGCTGAATGCCTTTGTGTTCATATACAGGAGCTTTGGAGGTCAGATGACCCAGCACTAGGAAATCCAGGAGGATTAGTGATAGCCAGATCCCTGCGTGTGTAGAGAGGCAATGTATACATGGCATGTTGCACAATGCTGAGGGGACAGGAGACAGATGTATTCATGCTGATTCCGGAGTGTGTTGGAGGACTTCTCCAACAATGAGGGAGCTCACAGGCACCATTCTTCTCCCCCAGCCTCCCAGAATAAGCATAGAAGCACCCACCAGAGGGTGAGGCTGAACAGACACTTCCTAACTAACCCATTAGCAGTGTGCCAGTCCCAAGGGCTCACTAGGGGACTCACCAAACCAAGCCTGCTGGTCTCAGGCCAAACATTTTTCAAACAACAAGGGCAAGCTTGTCTGGCAAGCTGCATGCATAGCTGCCACAACATGCTGTGCACATCTGCACCTCACCCAGCTGTACATATCCATGCACCC
>NW_024417385.1:0-2715 GCF_014898765.1 Herpailurus yagouaroundi | reverse complement strand
CGCCAATAAGTCATCCTGGTTATCATTCCATCCGAAAGAACTGGAGCTACTTTTCACTCAGGAGAATATAATAAAGATCAGTTCTTCACTGCTAAATTAGGATGGACAACCTTTCTCTTGGGAAGAAAAGCAATAACTGATCACGATAATGAGATTGTGCAACAAGCTTTGAAAATGCTTATACCACATTTATACAGAACAGTATTTGCTTACACTTCAGATATAGCCGTCGATTTACGGTTTGGAGCCACAGAGTAGGTAATAAATATGAGCTATAACAACTTATTGAAACCACTTTATTACTTTTTAAAAAAATAAAATGCTATTTGCCTGTTCACTTCATATTAAACTATAGTATCCAAAATATTCCACTTTGGATTTTCAAAATCAATTCTGGCAGGATTTAGCCCATAACACAATAATTCATTTTCCAAAGTAAATACCACCAGTGATGCAGTGTGCTCTCAAAAATTGTGTTCCAAGCATGATATTAGATTTTTAGTTCATATCATTGAAACTGGCTTTACTGGGTCTCATAAAATGCATTTCCAAAAGTGATTAAATGTTTTATAAGATCAAACTCAGTATTTAATTTAAAATTTAAACAGAACAAAAATTTTAAGAGTTTATATAAAGAAAATATTGGAAGTTAGAGAAAATTAAAGGATTTCATGGTAGTATATCATTTTCTCTCTATTGAGAAAGTTGTATGTTTCTCCTTAACTTCCTACGTTGTAACCAAAGGGATAAAAATGACCTACATTTCAGGGATTTTATAAGAGTTATAATTTATGAAATGTTACAGAGTTAGTAGCCTAGTTATTGCTATCTGTATATTTAGGGAAACCCATTGATAAGATTAAAGTAAGAATTCAAAATACATATAATTAATTTAGTTGGATGTTGGGATGTTGAGTAAGAACAGTGTGTAATGATACAAAGCTAGATTTTATTTTATACTATATTATTTTATTTTATTTTAGAGAGTGAGAGCACAGCAGGGGAGGGGGCAGAGAAACAGACAGAGAGAATCGTAGGCAGGCTCCACACTCAGTGTGGAGCCAGGTGCAGGGCCCCATCCCACAACCCTGGGATCATGACCGGAAGTGAAATCAAGAGTTGGATGCTCAACCAACTGAGCCCCACAAAGCTAGTTATTTAATGGCAGATTATAAAAGACATCAGTTAAAATACAAGAGAATAGCATAACAAAATGAAACAGAAAATGAGATTGATAGCATGCTCGTTTAACTCACTGACAGGACGCTCAGCAAGGCAGAGATCCAAGCTGTCTTTGTTGATCATTTGGAGCATGCATTCAGAATGACACCTTCTGCCTCCCTCGCATCCCTGGCAAGATCCCACTACAGACACCCCCTTTCCCAACCTCACCTCTCACCCCCATTTCCAAAGTGGTGTATACAGCTAACCACGCTCTGTGGACTCACTCCAGCCTTCTCAACTGTCTAACCACATCTGCTTTGCTCTTAGTTTCCACATGAGGAACTGTGGGCTTCAGCACTTCAGGAAAAACTGGTCATAGTGGCATCTTTCAAGAAAAACAAGACACAATTTGGTGACAAAGGTGCTCACTTATGAAAGGACTTCTTAAAATTTTAGCTTAGACGTGCTTTGCCTTCAGAAAACTGAAATGTAGAAAATCCAAAATAATTTACCTGTTCTTTCAAAACTAACTTATTAGGCAAGTGATATTTGATCTGAATATACAAGATGAAGAAATTCTATCCTAGGAGTCAACAGACCAGACAAGTGGTCTTAAAACTTTTTTTCATTGTGAAGCACTAAAGTCTCCCACCATTTATTTGTTATCTATCTATCTATCTATCTATCTCTACCATCTATCATATATCTATCACATACCACTGTGGTGGAATATTTTGATCTTATACAATGTATTCTATACCAAAATAGAGAACTAAGAAGACAAAAAATACACACAAATGGAACTTCCAATATTTTCTTCCTTAATATATAATCTTGCATACCTCTTGGACTATGAGCACCCCACTTTGGAAATCACTGTCCCCAAAGGACACAAAGGTGTGTGAACAGATCACATAAGGCGCCAGAGACTGCAGCAACCCATCCACTGGGGAAAGTAGTAAGACTCTGCAGAAGGAGTAGATTGGAGTAGATATAAACTAGGTCTTTGAAGAATGGATAGGGTACAAAACAGATAATGCAGGAGGTGATAATATGAGTCTGCCCCTCATGACAAATGACTTGTTTTTGACATCAGTGTTTTACATATTCATTTGTTTATCTAACAACATTAAACCCTTTATCCATCAAAATCCAGTGTGGAAGTCCAATGTATCATATAAATACAAGTAGAATTTCTCTGGCTGATTGGGAGGTGGGGTTCAGAGAAACTACTTCCTCAATGCTGAGAGATGTCTGTGTGACTTAGAACTAGGGAGCGTGATATGAAAAGCCAGTTTTAGACAGAAGATTTTCTTCAATAATGAGTTTCTCTACTATACTCTTTAAAATTTTGAAAAATAGAATTGTGATTTAAATTTTGGGAAAATTAAACAATCAGTTTGTATGCTTTGAATATGTGTGTGTGTGTGTGTGTGTGTGTGTGTGTGTGTGTGTGTTTTGTGGTTAGTTACTTATCACACATGAGCGGACAGTCTAAATGCCAAGCTTCAGTTGTCTGCCATCATCCACTAGAAGCTGAGATTTCTAAAC
>NW_024417384.1:0-1303 GCF_014898765.1 Herpailurus yagouaroundi | reverse complement strand
TAGGGAAAAGTTTAAGATATTTGAGGAATGAGTGGAGGGATTGTTTTCATTCTGCACAGTCCTCTAAAAGCAGAATAAACCTCGGTCCCTTCTAGGGTCTTTAGTAGATCGAGAAACTGCTGAAACCTCTGTGGGTTACAGCGGCTCTGACTGTACCAAGACTGCAGACAAGGGCAAGGTAAATGCCGGGGCCATTCTCAGTTGTCACTCTTTTGGGAAACCCTCATCTTTATGTACAGTATGGTCTCCCGGCCTTGTCTCGTTTTGCATGTTGTGTGATATGTCTGTTTGTTCTTTCTTTTCCAAATGCAGGCTTCTCCATTTTTAGTCTGTCAGCTTTCTGTGGTAAGTTTAGGAGCCAAAAGCGCTTAGAGACTGAGTACCTTAAGGTTTTTCTGTGAGTTTCAGGAAATAATGAGAGGAGGATGACTGCGCACTCCAAACAGAGGTCCCCCGGCCTGGGTGATCCCTTCCAGACCTCACCTCTGTGGGAACAGTGTGGCTGCTGTGTCTTCCTTTCTTGATTCTGGCTAGGAGATGAACCTGTTAGAAACAACATCATGACTCCAACTTTCTATGATGTGCCCTGTGCCATTTAGAGCGGTCCTAGAGAAAGCCAATATCATCACTCATCACCTTTCCGTCTTTGTTGGTAAATGACTTGCCTGGAATCCTCCAGCTATACCTTAGGTAAAAATATTTTGAACACTGTGTCCTTCAATTGTGTTTCTATGAGCAGTTTCTGGTGGTGTCCCCAGTCACTGTTTGTTAGAGCTGATAGAGTCTCATGACACATACCAGTTTTATACCAAAACTCTTGCATGAAATCTGTTATGGGAATTTCTCCCTCTTTTTTTCCATTGCACATAATGACTCTGTGTCCTGTAGTATGCTTAAAGTCAGAATTCCCTATGAATTAAGATGAACATATCTGAGCTTTGTAGACATTCACCACAAGTAACTCGTTCTTCACAGAAGACTCTCCTTCCCCTGCAAGATTCCAGGCATCCTCCACTCCCCAGAGGTCTCTGAGGCCTTTGACAACACTTCAAGAGGGAAGACTCCTTTCTCAGGGAGAAGAGCAGAGGAGGCACAGTGAGGGTCTGGCTGCAGCATATTTTGCCAGGAGTGGCTGTGATTCCATGAGCAGAATATGAGCCGTGTATTCCCACGCATTTTTTTTGTGTTCTTAATATAGCAAAAGCAGAGCATCTGGAGTCGCTGTAGAGGAGGGATGCAGGGTGAACCCGGACATCGATGGCTGCCTGTCTGGAGAATGCTACTTCATTAGTCTGTAATTACT
>NW_024417383.1:0-3758 GCF_014898765.1 Herpailurus yagouaroundi | reverse complement strand
GGACGAACCCCTGGGTGTCTCTCACGCACCGTCCACGGTCACGAGCCATCCCCCCCACCACGTGCCGTCCACGATTTCTAGCCCCCCCTTCAACCACGTGCCGTCCCCGGTTGCTGGCCCAGCTCCCACGAGGCAAGGGGAGGTGTGCCCACGGAGAACCACAGCAGGGGCAGTTACACCAAGTGCCCACATCATTCCCAAGTAGTCCTCTTGCTCGCACACCCCAAGGTGCCCCCTGCCTTCCATCCCACAACCGGGCCCAGCCCCGCCAGACCTGGCCCCCGGGACCACCCACCCTCTGGGTGTCTGAGGCTCATGCTGCCACCTGAGGCCCCTCTACCTGCCTGCTGGCCCGGACCACACCTCGGGGAAGCACCACGTCCGCAGGGCGTACGGCCCTCTGGGCCATGGTGGTCACAGCCCTCTGGGCTTCGGGCCTCTGTCCCCAGGCCTCTGCGGGGGCTTCCCGGGGGGGGGGGGCAGCCACCGGCTTGGACCCCAGGAGTGGCCTGTCTGCAGAGCTCCCTCTCTGACAAAGAGGCATGGAGGGGCCAGGGGAGCCAGCTCCTGCCGACCTTCACCTCCTGCTGTGGCCTTGGCCCAGTGGACCTCAACCTTCCCCGCCAGGACACACCACCCACTGAGCGGCCCTCGTCCCTCTGTCAGTCCCAGTGGAAGCGCGCCTTAGGCAACGGCCGTCTGCAAACAACCGCATGGTGACTCCTTTAGAAAGCCGGTCCCCAGGGCGGCCAGCCTTCCGCTCCGCACCAGATGCACACAGGCTGTCGGGAACGTCCCTCCAGGGCGCTGGGCTGTTTTCTTGGGGGCCCAGGACCATTCGGTCAGGTCACCCAGGAGGCCCCTGTGCCCACGGCCCAGGCCCCCGTCCTTTCCGCACCCCCAGCATGTGCAGGGAGGCATCAGGAGCTGGCACTCGCCGGCCCACCCTTGCCCCGGGTGAGCTGATGGGGATGGAGGGGGCCACACGTGGGTCTGAGAGAAGGGACCGTGGCCAGAGCATCAACCCACATGCCCCTCTGTCCGGGAGGGCCCCATGGCCGCAAGGTTGTGGGGACTTCAGGAGAGACGGGCTCCCGATAAAGGTCCACTTTATCAACCAGAAGCATAAACTCAGAGTTGCCATGAGAAATGTCAGCTGCAATTTAAGTTCATTACCACAGTATGTGTCCAGGTCCACAGCCAGGTTTTCCCTCACCGCTCATTTCTAAGAGGCGGTCTAAGGGGGAGACACCTTCAGTTGCCTGCTGGACTGGTACTTCCTGAAAAGCAAACCTGAAAACATCCTCATAGCTGAGAATGAGCTGAAAAGAAGAGAGAAACACATGGACGTTAGAAGAGATACATTACAGGGTGCCCGGGTGGCTCAGTCGGTTAAGTATCTGACTTTAGCTCAGGTCATGATCTCACGGATCATGAGTTCGAGTCCCACATCGGGCTCCACACTGATGGTGCAGAGTCTGCTTGGAATTCTCTCTCTCTGCCCCTTCCGTGTTCTCTCTCTAAAAAATAAATTAACAACAACAACAAAAAAAAAAACACTAGAAAAAATACATTACATCACCTTATACCAAATACATAACTTTGGCGTAAATGAAACGTGTAACGATTGTACCATTACTGTTACCAAAACAGGACACGCTTGTTCCCATGGGGTGTGGGACAGCGAGATTAGGGCACAACACTCAAGCTTCGTCAGACACGTGAGAAAGAGGCACTCATAAAAATGTGTTTCCCGCATGTTAACTGGCTGGGAAATCTACCCGCACGACAGTAATGTGGCATTTCCTGGGAGATGATCTGAGGTTGGAAAGGTCAGGGCGTGAAGCCCTGAAATGAGGGCTGTCTGAAGTCCAGCAGGAAGTGACAGGTGTGCACGCTGGGAGGCTGGGGGCGAGGGCGGGGGTGCAAGCCGACAGGGCCGGGAACCCAGAGAGCTGTTGGAGATGTGCGTGCGCACGGTGTATATACTGAGGTCAGTGGGGTGGTTTTCTGCATTCACCTAGCGTCTCCTGCAAAGTTCACACTATCCTCAGATTGTTCCCTGACCTATTAATCACGCTGGAACACAAGTCCTGTTTCCAACACAAGTGGTGAGCAGAGCGGGCCCCATGCACAAAGGGGCCCGTCAGGGGCTGGGGAGAGCCCAGCTGCTCGGGAAACACACAGCTCGTCCCTAGAACCAGTGGAACCTTTCCTCTGGTCCCTTCTTCATCTTACTCCCTCTGTTCTCGTGGAATCCAGGGTTAGCCCTTGGGAAGAGACCGTAGAGGAAGAGAAGCCAGGGGCGGAAGAGGAAAACCAGAAAAAGCCACATGAGATGCAGTCACAGAAAAGGTAGACCTGGTGGTCAGGTCGGGAAGGGCAGAGCAGGGCGCCCAGGGGATGAGGCCTGGGCTCTCCGGGCCATCCCCAGCACCGGATCGTCACACAGACTGCAAATGACCCTTGGTGATGCTGTCTAAACAGGCAGACTGACAGCCGAGACAAAAAACTCTCTCCCAAGTGCCCGACCTGAGGCCAGGAAAGCACAGCCGGGTTGAGGGCAGCCGGATGCTGGAGGCCTAAGGAGGGGACGGTGGGCACACGGATCGTAGAGGCCTCAGGAGGGGGGAGGCAAGACGAGGCCGATGTGCCCGACCCCGGACGGGTGGGCACAGAAAGCGGCCCAGCTCCCGAGTCCCCCCAGGCGCGGTCCCCTTCTGCAGCCTGGTTCCTTCCCTGTGTCAGGAGGCCAGCCAGCCAAGGACGAAGGCCAAGAGAGAAACAGGCCTCCTGCCTGGCCAGCCCACTGAAGCTGGAGGCCGGCGGCGTGTAGAGCGCTCGCTGTGCCACACGGCGGCGGCGGACACGGGGACTGGCAGAAATACCTCGGAGGCGGAGGTGCCGGGGGTCCCGGCCGCCCCAGGCCCGCCCCGCTGAGGCTGGCCAGAACCCCGCTCCTTTGGAGTGGAGGCCGCGCTCTGCAGCCCGCGTCCCGCGTGTCTGTCCGGGAGTTCAAAGGGTTGGGAGAAGTGTGGAGACTTGGCTGAAGATTCCTGAAAGCCTTCGAACTCCCCCCAGGCGCTGCTGTGCTCCCCAGGGTCCGGAGTGCTGACCGTGCAGGCGGAAACGCCGTCGCCGCCCCCGGAGGTCCTGGGGGCGCTCCTCACGCACCGCGCCCCCGCTCCTCTCCGCCTCCCGGGCGCGGGGCTGGCCCCGCTGTCTCTAGAGGCCCGGTAGAGGGACACCTCGCCCGCTCCCTCGTTGCCCGCGCGCGGAGACCCGCAGACAGGGGGCGCGTGACCGGGCCCTGCCCCCCGCCGCCGCTGGCCCTGCATTTCGGCGCCGCCGGGCCCGCATAGACGCCGCGGGGAGACACCCACACCGCCGTGCCGGGGCTGCCCAGCGCTGCACCGGGCGGGGGCCGGGGGCCGCCGGGGCCTCCTCGGCAGCGCGGGAGGCCTGCTGTGTGGCCAGGGTCGCTGTGGGACCGACACAAGCCGCCCGGGGGCAGGGGCCGGAGCCGCGGCCCGGCTTCCTCCTGCACGCGCCCGGGCGGCCGGTCCAGCGCAGCGGCGTGTCCCGGAGCACAGGAGTCCCCGAGAGCGGGGGCGGCGCGGGGCCCTGGGTCCCCGCGAGGGTCCGGCCTGCAGCCCACCTCGGCCGCTCCGCCGCCTCTGCCTGCGCGCGCGGCGGCCGTCCGTCGTCCCCACGCCCGCCCGTTGCCTGGCAACGGAACGCGCCAGCCCCCGCGCCGG
>NW_024417382.1:0-9141 GCF_014898765.1 Herpailurus yagouaroundi | reverse complement strand
TGATGGGTATTGAGGAGGGCACCTTTTGGGATGAGCACTGGGTGTTGTATGGAAACCAATTTGACAATAAATTTCATAAAAAAAAAAAAAGAGAGATAATTTGATCAGATTAGGTCTCTTTTTTTTTTTTTTTTATTTTAGAGAGAGAAAGCTGAGAGAGCTAGTCGGGGAGAGGAGCCGATGGGGGTGGGGAGAGAGAGAGAGAAAGCAAGAGAGAAAGAGAATTCCAAACAGGCTCCACAGTGTCAGCACAGAGCCTGACACGGGGTTCAAAGCCAAGAATCATGAGCTCATAACCTGAGCTGAAATCACCAAGTTTGTGGCTCAACGGACTGAGCCAGCCAGGTGTCCCCGGCGGGTCGTACGTTTAAGGTTTAGGAAGTATGAGCAGTGCTCAGTCAAGGCTAGTAATTCCCCAGTGCTTAGTAAGGATCCTGTGTTTACCTTGTGTCCTGCCCTGTGAGTCATGAGATTTCCAGTATGCGGGGGACTAGGCAGCACACCAGGCCTTCTGTGGGTGCTGGGACTCACCTCTCTGATCCTTTCAGGTGCTGTATTTATTTCCCAGCCGCAGGCAGTTTCCCCAAACACCTCTCATATCACTGGGGCACCTGATCATTCCGTTGCCTGAACAGCAGAGGGGATGGATCCTCTTTGGGTCCCCGGAGCTCTTTCTGTGTGAAGCACTCTCCTCTCTGACACCTTCTGACAAATTCTAGCACCTCAGTGGGCCTGGACTTGACATCTTCCATTCAGGAAGGTCACTTCGATGTGCCTTGGACCCACCTCCAGGCACCGCTGCCTGGAAGCTTCTTTAGTGCAGTACGTTGAGGCAAGAGCTAACCTCTGTTGTTTCAAATATCATTTTCCTCATCACCCGAAGCCCAGTGTTTTGCAAACCATCGTGTTATATATTCTACATGTTTTTTTATTGTTTTTGGGGAGTGGGTATTCCACGTTGGCCAGAAGTAGAAGTCTCGAGGTAGGAATTCAGGGCAAGATTTAATTGCATCGGCCAAGATCCACTGTTCTCCAAATCTGATCCTGATTCCTACAAAATACGTTTCTTCAAGGAGACTCTTCACTGTATATTCAGAAGCAACTTTGTATGTTGCCTGGTGTCATTCAGACGAAGCTTTAGTGTGGTTCCCTGCACCTTGGAATGTGTTGCGTTCACACCCATCCAGTCTTACTGGCTTTTCTTTTTCTCCTGGTAAGTGGTTACAGTTTTAACCACCAACCAGGACATGCGGATTGCTTTGCCTCTCTCAGTGTGTCACAGGAGAATGTCTCCTCCACATGAGAAAAAAAAAAACAACAAGTTTCTTTTTTGCTCCTGAAACTGGCAATTCTTTCACGGGCACTCTGAGTTTCTAGGCTTTTTTCAGTGGTCTGATGTCCTCTTCCTTACCTTGCTTGTTTGAGTACACTAACCTCTGCCTGTGCACACCCATGGGTGGGTACGTGTGTGTGTGTGTGTGTGTGTGTGTGAAGGTTAAAAGTGTTAAGTCACTCATTTTCAAAACTGTTTTTTCTGTGTAATCACTCACTCTCACTAAATCCTTTTTTTTTTTTTTTTTTTTTGCTTTTGTCTGGCATTGCTAGGCTTTTTATAGTAGGAAGGTGTTTGCAATTAATTTCATTTGGTTCTGAAAATAAGAAGCCCCTTCTTTATATTTTCACATATGGGTAGCTTAATTTTCTGCTGAGTATAAAGCATCCCTACATACCAGTCTTGAATGGTAGGAAGTATTCCCACAACAGCAAAGTTTTAAGACATTCTGAAATAATAGTGACCCAAAGTCTCTTGCCTAAGTAGTTTATAAGCAGGGAAGGGTGCCTCTTTGGTTTATGTGTATGTGTGTGTGCCAGTGTGTGGTCTGTAAAATGATGCTTTCTTTTGAAATTCTAATTAAGAAGAATAGGGAAAATAAAAATAACAAAATTCACTGCGAAGTCATAGGTGTAAGTTAAGAAAGAAAAAGATTGAACTCATTTTAATGATCTGGCCAAGGTTTAATTTTTAGCCTCAGCTTAGCAAAAGGCCAAAAAATACAATTAACTAGTGATGTTTAATATATTAATAAAATGATGTGCATCATTTCTAAATAGAAGCTGCAGAAATAGGAACTAAATCTAAGAAGTAAAAAGGATTCTAACCTTAAAAAATGTAATCTAATGAATAGTAGAAGAAATATGATTTGAACTCGATATGAAATATAGTAAGACTGGAGAAAAAGCATCTTTGGTGGTAATAGACCACCAGAAAAAAATTTGGAGGAAAAATATTTGATAAATTGTATCTAGTGATTTAAAAAGACATAACATGAGACATTTCTAAAAGTCAGTAATAAACCATTCAATATCTTACAGTTGGGCAATACAGTTTTGATAAATAAAAGAATTTCAAACTGATCACATTTTTATTAAAGGTGTAGATACTATTGTAGCATCTGTAACTAGAAAGATAACGCTGGAACTTCAGGTTTAAAAATATATTTGAAATTGATACGTTCATTTCTTCTACATGTAATATTCCTTTAAATATTTGTATATAACAATAACCTATGCAGGGTTCTGAGCTATTTTGTTTCCTCTAAAAAACTGTCATTGAGAAAAAGTTTTCCATATAATTGAGATTACTATATATATCATCACCTGTGAGTGTCGGCTCTTTTATGGCTCCCCTAGAAGTGGGTACAAAGTCATTCTGACACAAGACTTAATACCTCAGATGACATTTGCTTTACCATTTCCAATGGAATTTGATATAAAACAAGTACCAGTAACATTTCTAAACAATATGAAGCAGATGCACAAATTCATTAAAAGTTAATGAAACGAGTAAAAAACAAATGATGTAAAAAGGAAAGGGAAATAGTACCTTCCTCAATAACGACATGGAAAATAAAAATATATATTGAATGTAAAAATGTAAGGTTAATTTTGAGTTAAAACTTACGGCTGTGACACAAGCCTTCTTTAATATCTGCCTGAGTCTTCCTAGTTCACATTTTGGCCAAGCAAGTTCACTTCCAAGAAGGGGCTTTAAGAAATTAAGCAACAATGGGGGCGCCTGGGTGGCTCAGTCGGTTAAGCGTCCGACCTCAGCTCAGGTCACGATCTCGCGGTCCGTGGGTTCGAGCCCTGCGTCGGGCTCTGGGCTGATGGCTCGGAGCCTGGAGCCTGTTTCCGATTCTGTGTCTCCCTCTCTCTCTGCCCCTCCCCCGTTCATGCTCTGTCTCTCTCTGTCTCAAAAATAAATAAACGTTAAAAAAAAAACATTTTTAAGAAATTAAACAACAATGATTGCGAGATCTGTGTAAGATGATGCTCGCTTTCATACACTAATATTTATAACAGCAATTTTGAAAATAACCTCAATATTAGAAATTTCAAATGATTAAAGATGATGGAGGCAGAAGGGGAATTCAGAGGCAATGGAAAGGCACACAGTTAAGATGTCATGGCAGGAAGCACAGTCCCTTAGAGGCCAGCCCCGGGCCAGGAGGGCATCTGGGCAGGCAGTGGCTTGAAGCAGCCAGGAGTTAGGCTACACAGAATGTCCTAGACCTGAACATGCATCTCAGGGGCCTTTGGAGTGCCATCTAGACGGGAAGCTCCAAGCCTAGTGTGGCCCAACGCAGCCCCGTCCCTTTTGTCCCCTCAGGGATATTCTCTAGCCTTCTGGTCCTCCACAGTCCCGCATGAGATAGACCAGATGCCCCAAGGACCAAGACTCACGCCTGTGGGGTTTTTCCTGGACCCTACGGCTTCTCCATGGTTTCAGGAGAGCAGTAGGCAAGAGGATTGCTTCTATAGGCCCATACTTCTTTCATGGAATGGGGACAATTCATGTGTGCAAGAGATGCTGACCTGCAGAGACCTACATTTAGAACCAAGCAGGGTTCAGGGCTCTGGGCAACTGGCAGTTCGCTGGCTTCAGCCAAATATGTGGCCAGTGTACTGGCTCCTGCCGCTTTGCCTTCTGACGTCTGTGCTGCCCCTGTGCTGCATGTGAGGGCTTCAGAGAGTCCATCACCCCGGGTATCACTTTGCGGGTTCTTCATCACATGTCAGGGACTCCTCTGCGAAAGTCTCAGCCTGTGTTCTCCACAAGCATTCATGACCACCCAGTCTTTCCAATCCGTGTGCTCTCTTACCATTAAATGATGAGATGTTGTGCTTTTCCTGGTGGGTCTTAAGACATACAAGGTGAGAGACAGACATTCCTTGTCCAAATGAGACCATTCTTCCTGCTCTGTCCAGGACCCCTCATCTGCCCTCCCTATGGTGATACTGTGTGGAAGGCAGGAAGGCAAGGAATATGGTAACATTGAGAGGGATTTTATTCTAGAAGTGCAGTGACTACAGCCTACAGAGTTCAAAAGAAGGATATGCTGTTCTATATTTTTACTAGAAAATTCTGTATGGTAAATTGGATATGGCCATAAAATGAATCATCGTTTCTATTTTTTCTGCACCCTCTGGGGAAGACTAGCATTTATGGGTACTTTCAATGAAACATAGTTAACAAACTTGGAGAGAGTCATTGGAAACCAATATTCATGAGGGGCAGGATGGATGGTACAGTGTCATGAGAAATTATGGAGTCAGCAATAAATAACTTATTAAGCACTGCAGAGACAAGGTCATGTATATTGCTTTAATATAAACAGGTTCAGGGGGCGCCTGGGTGGCTCGGTTGGTTAAGCGTCCGGCTCAGGTCATGATCTCGTGGTCCGTGAGTTCGAGCCCCGCGTCGGGCTCTGTGCTGACTGCTCAGAGCCTGGAGCCTGTTTCAGATTCTGTGTCTCCCTCTCTCTCTGCCCCTCCCCTGTTCATGCTCTGTCTCTCTCTGTCTCAAAAATAAGTAAACGTTAAAAAAAATAAAAAAAATATATAAATAGGTTCAGAAGTTCCTGTTATGAGTAATAATAACATTGTTCCTTTCTCCTGAGAGATAGGAAACTAACCAAGAATGGTGCATTTGATAATAAACAACAGGAAAAGCTGGTTCTTGGATGTGAATGGGATGGACAGTTTGAAGAATATCTACATGCATTGATTTGACAATAAACAAATACGTATGTGCCTCTACCCATTTTTCTAAGTCTTCATTGATATGTCTCTATACCTTATGTGAACCCATGAATTTTCTACATAATTTAAATCATATTATTTATATATGCAGAGCCCCCACATGAATATTTTTCTGGGGCCCCACAAAACCTATTGGTGTCCTTGTGGCTACACACAGGGGGCTAAGCAAATAAGAAACGATATTGAGTGTAATGAAAGCCAGGCTTCTTACTCTTGGAAAAGAGTGTTCAAAATATGGAAAGAGGCAAATCTAGAATGAACTCTGTAGTATTGCATTAGAATTGGTGGTGCTGTATAATCTCATGGATTTCAATGTATAAAGAGAACTATGAATTGGGTGGAGAGGTAGTCGTTTATAATAGATGTAAATGTGTGTGTATTATAGTTCTGTACAATGTGAAGGCCTGTGAAAAATGACATATTTTAGCAATGAACATTCCTAGAGCATAGGTCTTGGTTGCTAATTATGTTCTGCAGTTAAATAATCTATAACTTCCTGAAAAAAAAATGATTGATTCAGACCTGAGGAAGAGAACATTCCAGATGAACATAGAGCATGTGATTGTGCCCAAAGTAAGAAAAAAAGCCCTCAAAAACGATGAGGACATGACAGACACCAGAGTTAGATTAAAGGTGCTCATAATAGCCAAATGGACAACAATTTGAGCAGGAAATACATAAGAACAATAATGGGTTATAACACATTGAATAAATTAGGTATGTAAATAAGTGAATAGCTAGAAGAGACCGCTGTTTCTTACAGTAAGATGCCATAACTGTAGAAAGAATGTTGGAATCACACAATCACTATGTGGTGGTCATTATAGTAAAATGTTAGGCAAAATAAAACTGTTTGGGGCGCCTGGGTGGTGCAGTCGGTTGAGCGTCCGACTTCAGCCAGGTCACGATCTCGCAGTCCGTGAGTTCGAGCCCCGCGTCAGGCTCTGGGCTGATGGCTCAGAGCCTGGAGCCTGTTTCCGATTCTGTGTCTCCCTCTCTCTCTGCCCCTCCCCCGTTCATGCTCTGTCTCTCTCTGTCCCCAAAATAAATAAATGTTGAAAAAAAAATTAAAAAAAAAACTGTCAGTGGAGGCTAAAATATTGGAGAGTGTGGGATGAGGAACAGCATTTTATGTTGCCTCAGAATATTTCCTCACAAAATATTTATTGTTTACAGAGGGAAAACATGTAACTTTACACTAGAGATACTGAGAGATTCTTTCTTCCCTGAGTGACTCCAGTAAGGGTATCAGTAATGGGACAAATGACCCCTGTTGCCACAGTGGAGGGAAGCACTAAAAGTATGTTCATCAGTCCTGTGATATTCTAGACAAAAGTGCATGATGTGGGTCCAGTCATGAGGAAACATTGAACAAAACCACTTGGTTGACAGGAACCTAATGGGAGATTGTTCTTGAAGTCAGATTGCAAGTTACGTGAAGTTACACTCTCCCTAAAGAAAAACAGAAAAAAGGGATGATAGTCCATGTTGTGACTTTTGCTGTCAACTTTGTTTTTTATGCTTTGACTCTTTTGGACGTGGAGAGTCTATTAATCTTAGAGCTAAGCCCTTTTGTTAATATAGTCATCTTTTCTCTTTTTCAAATCTATTGTTACTACGTTGTAGTATCCTGTTACAAGTTGGTAGATAGTCTCCTATCCAACTGAGCCATGTCTGCAGTGATCATTCATCAGTTTTGATCCGACTGGCTGGTATGTGATGGAAACATTTGGCAGGTCCAAGTCAGGTCCTACTAAGTCAGGATGGGAGTTCAAGATCCCATCTCCTACTGAAGAGGGGGCAGGACAGTCCGCTGAGTGAACATCACATAGAGGACCAGAGATCTCTCCGAGGAAGTAACAAAGACCAAGAAAGTTACCCACGTTAGGAGGAACAAAATAGGATAGACAAGATAATTTTACAGCATTATTTCTTTAATTTACCATGGCAAAGATTCATCATCAAAGAGTGTGATAACAGTGTGGCTTCACTGGGCCCCACCTCCAGAGATGGGGATCCCATAAGTCATGTCTGGTACTCAGAAAAGCGTCATTATTATCAAGCTCTTAGGTGACGTTTGTTCCCACATTAAGTTATAGAACCAGTGTCATAATATCTTGTAAAGCCCATCCAGCCATTGTTAATATTGCCATCTTTCCTTGTCTTTGTGATTTCTGGGAAGAATCTCTGGGAGGAGCCTCTGCATGGTTTCCACTCAACTAAATACTTCCTCACCAGTAAGAGAAAGGGCTGTGTGTGCAGGTAATGGACCACACTTTAAAAAGCTATTCGTTGGGCCCAGTTTAAAGTAGGTGTTATGAGCAATAAATGTATGAGATCGAAAGCAAACTTCTCTGTGTGGTTCCCCATATCATCCCAGGAAAACCATTTCTGACAAAGTCCCTGCTTCCCCAGACTCCATACCTGCCCCGCCTTGGATGTTTCATGACCCTTTTCAGCTAGTTTCTAGCACATCAGATTTTACTCATGTGTTTCACAAAATTGTAAGTCTTCATCTCTCCGACAAGCAGGACCTATGACAGTGCCTGATGCACACGAGATGCCGTCAAATTATGTGTTAAACTCTAAGAAACATTCATGTGCGCTTGTATTTGGTTTATCTCATTGCATAACCAATGACACAAAGTTAGCCTAAAATAAAACACAGTTTTCATGGGAATTTTGCATAATTTAGTGAGTCCTCTGCTCAGGGTCTCATAAGGCTAAAGTCATGATGTTGCCTGAGCACGTCCTTATCTGGAAACTCAGCTGGGGAAAAATGCACTACCAAGCTCCCTTCAGTAGGTGGGAAATTCATTTTCTTGGAGTTGTAGGACTGAGGTCCTAGTACTGCTTGTCTTGCTATCTGTTGGTCAAGGTCTGCACTCAGTTGTGAGAGGCCAGTCTCTGTCCTTGCCACACAGCCCCTTCCATCAGCCTTTCTCATATGCAGGTATACCCCAGAGATAATGCAGGTTCTGTTCAAGATCACCACAATAAAGCAAGTAGCTCAATAATGTGAGTCAAACGAAGGTTTTGATTTTCTGGTAAGAGTTATGTTTACATTACACTGCAGTCGATTAAGTGTTCAATAGCTTTATGTTTTATTTTTTTAATTAAAAAAATGTTTTTTAACATGTATTCATTTTTTGAGAGACAGTCCACGAGTCGGGGAGGGGGGGGTGCCGGGCACAGAGAGAAAGGGAAACACAGGAACTGAAGCAGGGTCTAGGCTCTGAGTTGTCAGCACAGAGCCCAACACGGGGCTCGAACTCACGGACCGCAAGACCATGACCTGAGCTGAAGTCGGATGCTTAACCGACTGAGCCACCCGGGCACCCACAATAGCATTATTATTATTTTTTTAAGTGTACCTTCATTAAAAAATACTTCATTACCAAAAAATGCTAACCATCATCTGAGCTTTCAGCAAGTCAATCACTGATCACAGATCATCGAAAAATATAATAATGAAGAGGGGCACCTGGGTGGCTCAGCCAGTTGGGTGTTCGACTTTTGATTTCAGCTCAAGTCATGATCTCATGGTTCATGGGATCCGGCCCCATGTCAGGCTCCGAGCTGATAGTACCGAGCCTGCTTGGGATTCTCTGTCTCCACTTCTCTTTTCCCTTCCCTTACTCTATCAAAATAAATAAAGAAGCCTAAAAAAATTTTTTAAAGAAATTTAATAATGAAAACATTTGAAATATTGGGAGAATTGCTAAAACATAACTGACACCCAATATTTTCCCTTCCCTCTACTTGTATAGATAATAAACATCTGACTTAGAATGAGTGCTTGCTTTGACCAGGCACTGTGCTACTATATATGTGACCCCGTCTTAAATAAATCACATAAACCTTACTGTTACTGTCCCTACCATACCAGTTACGAAATCTAAGCTAAGCGAGGTAGGTATAGGATATGTATTTTGATTCCTTTCCACTACATATCTATTCTTTAAAAAATATATGTATATATCTGACTCATTTTGAATTTAGTTTCTATCCATATATCTGTTCTTTATTACCTTTCTT
>NW_024417381.1:0-1356 GCF_014898765.1 Herpailurus yagouaroundi | reverse complement strand
GCCATTTGGAGGCAGCCACTGATCCCGGGCACCCTGTGGAGGTCACTCCCACCGGGAGGGCAGGGGCCCGGGGTCAGTGGCTGCCTCCAAATGGCTCGGCTGGAGGCAGCGCAGGAGTTCGTAAGTCAGGCTGGTGGCGAGTTACCTGGGCGCCGAGGACACGGTTGCTGAAGCTTCCAGGAGAGAGCGGTGTGAGCGCCGGCCACGTGTCGCTGTGCCCGTCCGCTCTCTGGAAACCCAGGGCCCTCCCCCTGAGGCCGGCGGTCCGGCAGGAGAGGCGGCCACATGGAAGCTAGGCGGGTAATTCTGTGAGTGTGGGCAGCGTAAATCGGTGAGGACGGAGCTCGTGGGCGCGAACGGCCAGAGGAGTGTGTCCACCCAGTGGGATCGGGAAGCGGTTTCTAAGGAGGTGACGTTTAGCTGCGCCCGGGAGGCAGTTCACCAGGCAGACGTGTACGTCCTCGCGTGGGCCTCTGTGTGGGCTTGGTGTGCAGGTGCCAGGGGTCGCCAGAGTTTGGGGGGGGGGGGCTCGGGGGCGTCTGCGTTTCCATTTTATAGTCGTCGTGTGTATCTGTGTCTCAAGTGTTCGGTGACAAGCTTCCTGCTTTCTCAGTTCAGAAGAGAGCGTTAGCAGCCGTCGCCCGCAGCCCGCACGTCTGTGCTCTGTGTTCTTTGCGTTTCTCTGTGGTTCCTGGGTTTTGGGGTAGCGAGCGCGTCTCCCAGTTAAGAAAAGCGGCAGAAGGACCGCGCTGAACCAGTAGCAGGGGCGGCGGTGTGGGCCCGACCGCGGGAGCCCCTCCGCTGACGCCCGGTCCCTCTGCCTTCCAGGGAAGACATCTGGTTTGATGACGTCGACCCGGCGGACATCGAGGCGGCCCTGGGCCCGGAGGCAGCCCAGATAGCAAGGAAGCGACTGGGGCAGAGCGAGAGCAGCATCGCGCTGGTGAAGGAGCAGGCCTTCGGCGGGTACGCGGGGCCGGTGCCCAGCCGGGGAGGGCGAGGGTCTCGGGCAGGGGCTCCCCCCACGCCCCCAGCGGAGTCGGGCACGTGCCGCCCCATCCTACGAGGAGCCCTGAGAGCCAAGCTGGTCTCCGGGCGGCGGGGGGGCGCAGCGTTGAGTAAGTGGGACCTTCGGCTCCCTTCAGCCTCACTAGAGCCTTAGCCATAGACTGTGAGATGGTGGGCGTGGGCCCCGAGGGGGAAGAGAGCGTCGCCGCCCGCGTGTCCATCGTGAACCAGCATGGGAAGTGTGTTTACGACAAGTGCATCAAGCCCACCCAGCCGGTGACGGACTACAGGACGGCGGTCAGCGGGATACGGCCGGAGAACCTCAAGCAGGGTGGGTCCTCCCTGCTG
>NW_024417380.1:847-2331 GCF_014898765.1 Herpailurus yagouaroundi | reverse complement strand
CCATTTTTATTGCTCTCATTTTTCCAATATTTTAGTCAGGTATGGGCTAGTTTGCTTTCTCCTGTCTTAAAGCAGGTACTTATAACCAGGTGTAGATGTTCTCTGCTCCCTTTCCTTGCCCATACCCTGTTTCCCATCTCCCCCTAAAACTCTTAAGATACCCACAATTTTATCTTACTTTTTTGGGGTGATACCCTGTCCTAGGAAGACTATAGTTCATACACTTTCTTACTCTTTTGGAATCATTAGTTTAGATTTCCTAATTCTTTCCTTTCCTTTTATGTCTTGAATCTTGCCTTTTCTTTCTTTTTTCTTTTTCTTTTCTGTTTTTTTTTTTCTTTTTGGCAAATATGTGTTCTCTTATTAAGTAGTCAGACAGCATACTCTCTCTGTAAAATGAGTTTTATTTCAAAACATAAGTATTAAAATATCAAGTAAAATTATCCCAGCAATTGCACTACTCAGAATTTATCCAAAGGATATAGGAGCACTGATTCATAGGGGCACTTGTACCCCAATGTTTACAGCAGTGCTTTCAACAATAGCCAAATCACGGAAAGAGCCTAAATGTCCATAAACTGATGAACGGATAAAGAAGTTTATATATATAATGGAATACTACTTGGCAATGAGAAAGAATGAAATTCTGCCATTTGCAACAACATGGATGGAACTGATATCGTATGTTTTTGCTGATATATGGAACTTGAGAAACTTAACAGAAGACCATGGGGGAAGGGAGGGGAAAAAATAGTTATAAACGGAGAAGGAGGCAAACCATAAGAGAATCTTAAATACAGAGAACAAACTGAGGGTTGATGGAGGGGTGGGGGAGAGGGGAAAATAGGTGATGGGCATTGAGGAGGGCACTTGTTGGGATAAGCACTGGGTGTTGTATGTAAGTGATGAGTCATGGGAATCTACCCCCGAAACCAAGAGCACACTGTACACAATGTATGTTAGCTAACTTGACAATAAATTACATTAAAAAAATAGATATTTATGGATTAGCAAGTTGATTATGAGATTAATAATCAGTGTCTGTTAGAATAAAACACTCAAAAGTACTTATCATTTTTCATATATAAAGAAAATGTAAACAGAATATTTCAAGCAATATATGAGCAAGGTTTATTTTTTTTTATTTATATATGAAATTTATTGTCAAATTGGTTTCCATACAACACCCAGTGCTCATCCCAAAAGGTGCCCTCCTCAATACCCATCACCCACCCTCTCCTCCCTCCCACCCCCCATCAACCCTCAGTTTGCTCTCAGTTCTCAACAGTCTCTTATGCTTTGGCTCTCTCCCACTCTAACCTCTTTTTTTTTTTTTCCTTCCCCTCCCCCATGGGTTCCTGTTAAGTTTCTCAGGATCCACATAAGAGTGAATCCATATGGTATCTGTCTTTCTCTGTATGGCTTATTTCACTTAGCATCACACTCTCCAGTTCCATCCACGTTGCTACAAAAGGCCATATTTC
>NW_024417380.1:0-747 GCF_014898765.1 Herpailurus yagouaroundi | reverse complement strand
CTTATGCTTTGGCTCTCTCCCACTCTAACCTCTTTTTTTTTTTTTTTCCTTCCCCTCCCCCATGGGTTCCTGTTAAGTTTCTCAGGATCCACATAAGAGTGAATCCATATGGTATCTGTCTTTCTCTGTATGGCTTATTTCACTTAGCATCACACTCTCCAGTTCCATCCACGTTGCTACAAAAGGCCATATTTCATTTTTTCTCATTGCCACGTAGTATTCCATAGTGTATATAAACCACAATTTCTTTATCCATTCATCAGTTGATGGACATTTAGGCTCTTTCCATAATTTGGCTATTGTTGAGAGTGCTGCTATGAACATTGGGGTACAAGTGCCCCTATGCATCAGTACTCCTGTGTCCCTTGGATAAATTCCTAGCAGTGCTATTGCTGGGTCATAGGGTAGGTCTATTTTTAATTTTCTGAGGAACCTCCACACTGCTTTCCAGAGCGGCTGCACCAATTTGCATTCCCACCAACAGTGCAAGAGGGTTCCCGTTTCTCCACATCCTCTCCAGCATCTATAGTCTCCTGATTTGTTCATTTTGGCCACTCTGACTGGCGTGAGGTGATACCTGAGTGTGGTTTTGATTTGTATTTCCCTGATAAGGAGCGACGCTGAACATCTTTTCATGTGCCTGTTGGCCATCCGGATGTCTTCTTTAGAGAAGTGTCTATTCATGTTTTCTGCCCATTTCTTCACTGGGTTATTTGCTTTTCGGGTGTGGAGTTTGGTGAGCTCTTT
>NW_024417379.1:0-7071 GCF_014898765.1 Herpailurus yagouaroundi | reverse complement strand
GGCGAGCAGCAGCTGGAGCTGAGCGGGAGGCGGCTGCGGCGGCTGCCCAGCGCCGTGTGCGCGCTGAGCCGCCTGCAGAAGCTGTACGTGAGCGGCACGGGGCTGCGCGAGCTGCCCGAGGAGATCGAGGAGCTGCGCGAGCTGCGCATCCTGGCGCTCGACTTCAACAAACTCGAGCGCTTGCCCGACGGCCTGTGTCGCCTGCCGCGCCTCACGCGCCTCTACCTGGGCGGCAACCGGCTGCTGGCGCTGCCCGCCGACTTCGCGCAGCTGCAGAGCCTGCGCTGCCTCTGGATCGAGGGCAACTTCCTGCGGCGCTTCCCGCGGCCGCTGCTGCGCCTGGTGGCGCTGCAGTCGCTGCAGATGGGCGACAACCGGCTGCGCGCGCTGCCCGCCGAGCTGCCGCGCATGACGGGCCTGCGCGGCCTCTGGCTCTACGGCAACCGCTTCGAGGAGTTCCCGCCCGCGCTGCTGCGCATGGGCCGCCTGCACATCCTCGACCTGGACCGCAACCGCCTGGGCGGCTTCCCCGACCTGCACCCGCTGCGCGCCCTGCGCGTCTTCTCCTACGACCACAACCCGGTCACTGGGCCCCCGCGCGTCGCCGACACCGTCTTCCTCGTGGGCGAGGGCGCGGTCGAGCGCATGGCCGAGCGTGACGAGCCCACGCCCCGGCCGCCGCCCCGGCGCCCAGCTCGGGCTTTTGAGGATGAGGAGGAAGAAGACCTACTCATAGGGGGCGGGAGCTCCCGGGCTCTGGGGCCCCCCGGGGGCAGCCTCCCCGCCCTGGAAGCCGCCCCAGGACTGGGCACCTGAGCCTGTGCTCTGGGTGATGGACTTCGGCCGTTCTGGGAGGAGGGGCTCCGGGAAGGACTGTGGGAACGGTGGTCCCCTACCTTGGGGCAGCGGAGGGACCGCTTTGGGCAATCTGTAGGGGACGGGCAGGCCTGGGGGCCATCTTCAAGTATTCCTGTTTGGTAAGGAGACTGCCGCCTGGCTGATCTCTGGGCAGTCCTCGGACGAAGTCCCGACTCAGTCAAGTTCCCTATGGCTCTGTCGGGTCTCTGACATCAGAGTCACTGACAGCACAGTAGAGATGCTGGCTTCCTCCTGGAACCAGGGTCACCCCTCGCTGCTGGCTGAGTCTGGATGCCCAGGCTGCCGCTCCAACCCCCCTCCTCCTGGAGTTTGGATCTCCTAGACCCCACCCTTTCTGGTGCAGGAGCCGCTACCTCTGGGGTGGACCACACGCCTGTGTGAGACATAACTGCCCTGGGAGAAGGGCCTGGGCCACGGGCGGGGGCTTGGGATTGGGGCGGGGGCCCAGGACAGAAGTCCTGGAAACTGGGATGGGGGCCCTAACACCGGAGCTGCCCTTACCCCTCCGCTGGGCGTCTTCTGCACATCCCTCCCTCCCCAAGCCCTCTTAAATTTGCATGGGGGAAGGGGGGCGCTTAGAGGGCAGGGTCTCCACCCCCACCTTTGATTCTGTTCTGTTCTCTAGGCATGGGCCCGGAATCTTGCTGGGAGAAGAGAGCTCTCTCTCCTTTCCCCACAGCCTGAGCCTTCCAGCTGTCAAGTTTGAAAAGAAGCCACTGTGCCTCTAGGGCCTCCTGCGCGGAAGAGAGAGGTCGTCTGCCCTGGGAGGCTGCTCCAGAACCTCTCCGACTGCCTGTACTCTCCATTCCCTTAAATGGGCACAGACAGGGTAGCTGGCACGGTGTGGGGCAAGGGACAAGCACTGTGTGCCTCCGCTCCGTCACCAGGGACAGCCTTGGGGTGAGGAGTGGGGTATCGCTCTGCAATTCCCAGGGCCAGATCTTTCCCATCCAAGCAATAATGGGAGGAGGGGGCCAGGGTCAGGGACACTCAGGGACACTGTCAGGGGCAGTGGCCCCATGTGGTGGTGTTTTCTTTAGGAAGAAAAAAAAACCTGGCTGTAAACATAAATTATATTTCTTGGAGAAAGAATGTGCGTTTCCCACATGCCTGTTTATTTATAAGCCCTGGGAGGGAGCACCGGGTCCCATCGCTGTGGGGAACCTGGGCTCCCTCCGGCACTGCCCTTGTGCCCCAGCTCTGCGTCAGATTGGCTCTGGCCGACAGTTGTGTCCTGTCTGGGGAACAAGTGCTTGTCCTCGGTTACAAATAGCTCTGGCTGCTCAAGGCTGGTCTCTTGTCTCGCTCTAACTTACTCTGCCTGCCGGGCACCGTTCTCTGCCCTCTCCGGCTTAATTCTTAGGTTCCTGACTTTCAATGTAATTTGAATCTCCCTCAAGCTGGGCTGACCTTTCATCTCCCGCTGGTACTAACCCCCCGCCCCTGCCCCGCCGTGGTTCTATTCTTTTCTCTCCCTCGCTCCATTTTCCTTTTTCTCAGTCTCCCCTTCTGTATCTTTTTTTTTTTTTTTTTTTTTTTTTTTTACTCAGTCACGGTATTTCTTTCTCCCCTCATTGTTCAGGGGGAAAAAGAAGATTGAGAGAAAAAAAGATCCTAAAACCTCAAGCCTAGAGGCTCATCTCCCGTGAGAAGCCAGGTCACCATCATCACCATGGCAACGGGGCTGATGTCATACAAGGCCCAAAGGTCAGGTCCGGCCCAGCAGCTCTGTTGGTCACTGGACTGGGCCCGGGTTAGGAGGAGGCTTGGGGTGAAAGAGAAGGGTCTTGAAAGGCCGGGGGTGGGGGGTGGGCCATGTCTACAGTGCCCCACGTGGTCTGAGGCGGTCAGCGGCGGGTGGGCCTTGGGGGAGCGTGGCAGGGAAGCTGTGCAGGAGCTGTCCGTGTATCAGGGAGACGGGGATAAAGAGCAAGAAGGCAGGCAGTGGGGACAGTACCGACAAAGGAGCAGAGGCAGTGGCAGGGCTAGGAACAGGCCCAGCCAGGGAAGGGACTTGTTCATCCGTGAGTTTCAGGCCTCCTACCCCAGGGCTCAATCCACGCCACGGGAGATCCCCTCTGTCCTCGGCTGATGGTCAAGGTCTCGGTGTGGAATGGGTGGGACGTGCTCTTGCTCTCTCCCAGAGCCTCCCCACGGCCAGACCTGGTCGGCAGAGCAGCAAAGGGTGGGCTGTGTGTGCACGTGAACCCTCTTCTTAACTTTGCTGCCGTCATGCCCTGCTTCCCACCCATCCTCAGGGGCTCAGGAAAGCAGAACACGGTGTTTGGGAACAGGGAACCCTGCCCAGGAGCCCCTCCCTGCTTCCAATGCCACCACGTTGGCTTGTTCAGCCACCTGTTCCGAAGTTTCCTTAAGACACCCGGCACTCTTGTTCTGAGGATGGACATTTATTAGCACACCTGGGTGCACCACACAGAACGTGTATTCAGACAGGGATCTCTGCCCGGGGTGGGGGGGCTTACAATCTAAACAAAACGCAACACACACACATACACACACACACGCAGGACACAGACACAGGGACCGGGGCATCTTCAAGGGACACGGATGGTCAGGGGAGCCACAGGCTGGGGCATACGGCATGTTCAAGCGTTGTCCTTCCGTTGTCTTTGGTGGGGGAGGGAGAGGAGAGCAGGACGTGGCCCGGGATGGCCTTCCAGAAAGCCGTAGCATCCAGGAGGGACTTGCATGAGGAGGAGAACACCAGAGGACAGTGGTCCCAGGCCCAGGGAGGGAGGGAGGGGCAAGTTTCTTGGTGAAGGCATGGATGAGGAGAGAGCCAACAGAGTGAAGGCAGGAGAAGGCAAAAAGTCCAGGAGGAGCCCCTGATCCCAGGGCGAGAGGCTGTCCCGTCTGCCAGGCTGAGCTGTCCCTGCTTCCCGGCCCAGCTTTCCAGAGCCATTGTTCCAGAGAGATCCTGAACAGAAGTTCTGGCAAGGGGTGCTCTTGAGGCTACTTACCTGACCCTAGGGCTCCCTCTAATCTCTGGGACAGAGATCAGAAGCCAAAAGGAAAAAAAAAAAAAAAAAAAACCCACCTTTTAATGGGACACTTAAGCCAGGTTGTAAGAAATCGACGGGGCGGAAGGGGAGAAGGTGGGCAGCTTCAAGTGGGGGTACTCAGTGCCACGAAAGGAAGCAGCTAGCTGCCCACCCCAGGGTGCTGGGGAGCAGGGGCGCGACGGCCAGCAGGTGGACACATGGTAACAGGTGCACTTGCCCCTTTTGTGTCTGCGACACATGTAGCACCTTCCTTCTAAAGTACCCTGAGAGCTGCCAGGCCTCAGCTTCCCCCAGGCTGTGTGTGGGGAGGGGAGGGGAGGGGAGGGGTGGGGATGGTTATTGCTTTTTTTGTGAACTAAAGACCCTGGCCTTGGGGAAGGAAATCACTTGCCTGGGACCACAGTGACTGGAGAAAGAAGACACTGGGGCCCAGTGTCCTCAGACCGGGACTGGCCATGGCCTCTTTTGAGTGGGAGAGACTTTTCTAATCCTCAAGGATTAAACCAGAAAAGGATGGAGAGAAGACAGATCCAGCCAACTCAGACCTGGATCCCTTCCTTTCCTTGTCCCAGCGAGGACCGGGAAGGGGACACTGGTCTGAAACCACAATGGCCCAGCCGGCATCAGGGGACAGTAGGGAACGTGGAGGGCCCCGCTTCGGATTGTCTGACCTGCCTTGGAGGGTGGTGATGGTCCCCTGGGGACTGAGGGAGGCCGGGTGCTCTAGAGGACCTCAGGGAGACTCTACTCCCGACAAGCCTTGCTTCAGGCCTGATTGGGAAATATGGCTGCTCTCCTGCTTGCTGGGCAGCTGGTGGGTTCAGATTCTAGATCCGAGGACGAGCTGGAAGCTCGGGGAGGACCTCATCACCAGTGAAGCCAAATCCCAAAGGTGACAAGGGGAGACTCAGTCCCAGGCTCCCCATCCCCGTCACCCCGCTGCCTCTTCCCCTGGGAGGTGAGGTAGGGCTGGGACCCACGGAGGAAAGAGCCGAGGCCCTACTTTGTCACGATCCTTTATTAATCAGAACGGGCCCTGCCACAAAAAGCAGGGCCCATTCCCCCAAAAATATGATTTTGTAAAGAGGAAATCTTGCTGGCTTCGAGGGTGCGTGTGGTGGAAAATGTTTTGTATGGTTCTTTTTTTCCTTTTTTTTCTTCAGTTTTTCTTCCTTTTCTTTTCACTGCAATTTTTTTTTTTTTTTTGTGATAGTGGGTTTTGTCTTTTTTTTTTTTTTTTTTTTTTTAAATAAAACACTTGCACTCAAGGACTCAAACACAATACAAACAGCGGCCACCAACCCCACCCCTGGGGTCCCAGCCGGGCTGGGGGCTCTGGCCCCCCCCCCCTTGGCTTTTATTGTGGCTGTTTTCCTTGTCCCTTCCCTGGCGTCTGGCGCCACTGGGCAGGTGCGGGGTCCTGTGGCAGGTGGAATCTGTACAGCAGTTACGTAGGGAGATGGTCACAAGAAAGGACACCTGAACAAGAGAACAACCAAATCTAGGGTGCCCACAAAGACGGCAGATGACGCTCATGAAGGGACCCGGGACACAGTGGAGAAGAGATAGATGGGCCCAGGCCAGCCTCGGCTATCCCTGGAGACTCTGCAGGGGGAGGGGCAGGGGGGCCTCGCTCTCAGGCTACAGTAATAATACTTTGCTCCCGGGTAGCACCTTCACAGTCCTCCTGCCTCAACCCCCAGGTCAGGTGACGGCGGCCTCACAACCTCCCCTATGAGGTAGGTGAAGTATTATGACCATCATTTTACAGATGGGGAAACTGAGGCCCCGGGAGTGTGGGTGATCTGCCCAAGGTCCTGGGATGGTGGCAGGGCTCCAGTGCCCTCCACCCATCCTCAAGTTCCCCCATTCCCTGTTCTCCTATAGGCCTAGCCCACCCCGTCCTCACCCCATACCACCCGCCTCCTCCCGTGCCAGCCCACCGGGCCCCTGGGCCCACCACTTGCCACCCCTCCCCCGCCTCTGGGCTGCGTGTCTTGGGGGTAGGGGAAACCCAGGTGGGTCGGATTGGGAACAGACTCCGCCCAAAGATGCTCTCTGCATGTGATTGGTTAATAGCTCCATGGGTGGGGCTGGGGGGAAAAAGGGATGCAGTTGCCCCGCCCACTCATTGCAGGTTGGTTCGATCCCTGAAGGCTCCAACAGGCCAGGGGCCGTGGGCGGGGGCTGGCACCGAGAGGTGGAGGGGCACGGGATCTGAGGGAGGGGTGGAGGATGACAGACCCCCTCGCCTCTCAAGGCTTTCCACAGCACCCTCGGATCACGTCCACACAGCCCTCGGAGTTGCTGCCCTCCCAGCGGGGGGGCTGGTCCGCAGCCCGCCCAAAAAGGACCCTGCAGTTGGGGCCGGCCCTCATTCTAAGCAAAGCTACAACACAGAAAAATTGGGATCTACAAGAAATGTGGGTGACTATTTGCTTCACATAAGTACTCCTCAATCTACAAAATGATTCACTTACTCTGTGTGATATTCCTCCAGATCCTAGTGGGAGGGGAATGGGGCCAGCGTGTGAGATTCAGTGTAATACATGTGGGCAGCTCAAGGGGAAGCCTACTGAAGGGGAATGGTTCCCCAATTCCCATGCTTTGGCCGTGCTCCGCAGGTGGGGGCCCTAACCTTATCCAGAGTCTCCCCTGGGGTCAGGCCCAGCTCAGGGGAGGGGGGGGGCAGGGGAGAGGGGGTGTAGAACTGTGGTCCCAGATAGCAGCCACAGATGTGGGGTCCGGGCGCCACCTGGTGGCGTGTGTCAGAAATGTCAGGCCCAGGCTCGCGGACCCCTGGACTTGAGACAGTCACCAGCTGCCTTGTATCAGTATCAGGACCCTCGTGGGGATGAGCAGGCTGAGGCAGGGATCATCTCGGAATCTGCTGTCTCCAAGGGGAAGCCAGTTTTAGTCTCTGCAGCCGCTGAGGCAGAGAAACCACAGCTTGTGTGGGGCAACCTCAGAACCTGCAGCATCCTGGACTTTTCCTGCTTTCCTGCCTGACCTGAGGGGCAGAAGCGGCTGCTGGGGAAAGAAGGCGGGGCCAGAAGCGGCTGCTGGGGAAAGAAGGTGGGGCCAGAGACTCCTGACTGCGAATGGAAGGGAGGGTCTGTGAACACGGGGGAGGGGGAGGATGCAGAGGTTCCAACAGCGTTGCGGGGGG
>NW_024417378.1:0-1348 GCF_014898765.1 Herpailurus yagouaroundi | reverse complement strand
CCGCTTCAAGCCGAGCCCGGGCGCCCGGGTCCCGGCGGCGAGGCGGGCCCGGCAGCGTGCTGGCTCCGGGGCTCCGGGCGCCTCAGCCCCATCGCGGCAGCGGGGCTCTGCCTGGCGCTCCGCCCCGCGCTGGGAACTCGCCTCGCCGCCGCTTCCCAGCTGCTTTTGTATTTCGCTGTGAGACCCTCGGGCGGGCGCGATTCACAGGCGCCCTGACCACGTGGGAGCGAGGGGGATCCCCCTCCCCCTCCGCGGCCGCGGCTCCCCGCCCCCCACTCCCCCGCCCCCTTCCCCTCCTCTTCCCCTTAAAGCGGCGATGGCTCTTTCCGAGCGGGAGAGGCGGCCCCCCTTTGGTCGGGGACTTAGCGGCCTGGAGGAAGCCGGGCTGGCGGCGCCCGCGCGGGGGCGTCGGAGGGGGCGGCACCGAGCTGGAGTGGCGCGGGCTAGGAGGGCCGCGGCTCGGTCCCTGGTTGGAGAGGTCGCCGGGTCTCCGCGCCGGGGCAGCGCCGGCCTCCTGCAAAGTTCAGACTGACCCCTGCCGCGCTCTGGGCGCCGCCTGGCGAGTGTTGGGGCGGGTCCCTTCGCCTGCTCGCTTTCCGACGGTGTGATTCACCCTGCCTTTATGTAAATCCCTGGGAATCTCTCCGAGCCACGGAGGATGTGACTCCAGCCCGGTTAGAGGAACCGTCTGTAGCAAACAACTTTGAACCGACCCCGCTTTCCGACTGTGCTTACCGCGGCGGGCCGCCGCGGGCGTGTGCGCTTTGACGTTGGTGGTTCCGTGTTTCCCGTGGGACTCACGGGGGCATTAAACCTGGCTGTGCAAGTAATAGAACACCTAGGGCAGCTCCTAGCCTTTCGTTCATCGATTCAACAACGCGTCGGTCTCAGGGCAGTAAAACCCACAGATTCTCCCCGTGTTCGAGGAGCTGACGTTCCTGGGAGAGGTTCAGGTTGCTAGGAGAGCATTGTGTAATCCAGGATCCGACCTAGTGCAGGAGGTGGAGGTGCCAGGGAGACACACACACACACACACACACACACACACACACACACACTCTCTCTCTCTCTCTCTCTCTCTCTCTCTCTCTCTCTAAAGAAATGATACAGTTTTGCCCACGAGGAAACTGAGGCAGGGAGAAGGCTTGCTCAATATGTTAGACTTAGCAAGTGCACAAACTAAAATTCAAACTTGGGCCTTCTGGCAGCGTGCCACCTGATTTTCCCTTCATCAAGAAGCTCATTACTTTATCAAGTTGCCAGCATCTTCATTTTTTTATTTTTTTATTTTTTATTTTTATTTTTTTTAACGTTTTTTATTTATTTTTGGGACAGAGAGAGACAGAGC
>NW_024417377.1:0-2619 GCF_014898765.1 Herpailurus yagouaroundi | reverse complement strand
TATACATATCTCAGGAGAGGGAAGATGGCGGCGTAGGAGGACGCTGGGGTCACCGCGCGTCCTGGTGATCACTTAGATTCCACCTACACCTGCCTAAATAACCCAGAAAACCACCAGAGGATTAGCAGCACAGAGTCGCTGGAGCCAAGCGCAGACGAGAGGCCCCCGGAAGAGGGTAGGAAGGGCGGCAAAGCGGTGCGCGCTCCACGGACTGGCGGGAGGGAGCCGGGGCTGAGGGGCGGCTCGCCGGCCAAGCAGAGCCCCTGAGTCTGGCTTGCAAAAAGCAGAGGGGCCTGACGGACTGTGTTCCCACAGCAAGCGCGACTTAGCATCTGGGAGGTCATAAGTTAACAGCTCTGCTCAGAAAGCGGGAAGGCTGGAGAACAAAGGGAAGGAGAGCTGCTGAGCCCCCTGACAACAGAGCTCAGTTTGGTGGGGAACAAAGGCGCTCACCGGCGCCATCTCCCCCGCCCATCCCCCAGCCAAAATCCCAAAGAGAACCAGTTCCTGCCAGGGAACTTGCTCCACGCAAACACCCAACTCTGCGCTTCTGCTGAGCCAAACCTCCGGCAGCGGATCTGACTCCCTGCTGCTGCCACAGGGCCCCTCCTGAAGTGGATCACCTAAGGAGAAGCAAGCTAAGCCTGCCCCTCCTGCCCCTGTGCACCTTGCCTACCCACCCCAGCTAAGACGCCAGATCCCCAGCATCACAAGCCTGGCAGTGTGCAAGTAGCCCAGACAGGCCACCCCACCCCACAGTGAATCACGCCCCTAGGAGAGGGGAAGAGAAGGCACGCACCAGTGTGACTGTGGACACAGCAGTGGGCTGGGGTCAGACATCAGGTCTGACTGCGGCTCCGCCCACCAACTCCACTTATACACCACAGCACAGGGGAAGTGCCCTGCAGGTCCACACCACGCCAGGGACTATCCAAAATGACCAAGCAGAAGAATTCCCCTCAGAAGAATCTCCAGGAAATAACAACAGCTAATGAGCTGATCAAAAAGGATTTAAATAATATAACAGAAAGTGAATTTAGAATAATAGTCATAAAATTAATCGCTGGGCTAGAAAACAGTATAGCTGACAGCAGAGAATCTCTTGCTACAGAGATCAAGGGACTAAGGAACAATCACGAGGAGCTGAAAAACTCTTTAAACGAAATGCATAACAAAATGGAAACCACCACGGCTCGGATTGAAGAGGCAGAGGAGAGAATAGGTGAACTAAAAGATAAAGTTATGGAAAAAGAGGAAGCTGAGAAAAAGAGAGATAAAAAAATCCAGGAGTATGAGGGGAAAATTAGAGAACTAAGTGATACACTAAAAAGAAATAATATACGCATAATTGGTATCCCAGAGGAGGAAGAGAGAGGGAAAGGTGCTGAAGGGGTACTTGAAGAAATAATAGCTGAGAACTTCCCTGAAGTGGGGAAGGAAAAAGGCATTGAAATCCAAGAGCACAGAGAACTCCCTTCAGACGTAACTTGAATCGATCTTCTGCACAACATATCATAGTGAAACTGTCAAAATACAAGGATAAAGAGAAAATTCTGAAAGCAGCAAGGGGTAAACGTGCCCTCACATATAAAGGGAGACCTATAAGACTCGTGACTGATCTCTCTTTTGAAACTTGGCAGGCCAGAAAGAATTGGCATGAGATTTTCAGTGTGCTAGACAGAAAAAATATGCAGCCGAGAATCCTTTATCCAGCAAGTCTGTCATTTAGAATAGAAGGAGAGATAAAGGTCTTCCCAAACAAACAAAAACTGAAGGAATCTGTCACCACTAAATCAGCCCTACAAGAGATCCTAAGGGGGACCCTGTGAGACAAAGTACCAGAGACATCACTACAAGCATAAAACATACAGACATCACAATGACTCTAAACCCATATCTTTCTATAATAACACTGAATGTAAATGGATTAAATGCGCCAACCAAAAGACATAGGGTATCAGAATGGATAAAAAAACAAGACCCATCTATTTGCTGTCTATAAGAGACTCATTTTAGACCTGAGGACACCTTTAGATTGAGAGTGAGGGGATAGAGAACTATTTATCATGCTACTGGAAGCCAAAAGAAAGCTGGAGTAGCCATACTTATATCAGACAAACTAGACTTCAAATTAAAGGCTGTAACAAGAGATGAAGAAGGACATTATATAATAGTGACAGGGTCTATCCATCAGGAAGAGCTAACAATTATAAATGTCTATGCGCCAAATACCGGAGCGCCCAAATATATAAAACAATTACTCATAAACGTAAGCAACCTTATTGAGAAGAATGTGGTAATTGCAGGGGACTTTAACACCCCACTTACAGAAATGGATAGATCATCTAGACACACGGTCAATAAAGAAACAAGGGCCCTGAAGGAGACATTGGATCAGATAGACTTGACAGATATATTTAGAACTCTGCATCCCAAAGCAACAGAATAGACTTTCTTCTCGAGTGCACATGGAACATTCTCCAAGATAGATCATATACTGGGTCACAAAACAGCCCTTCATAAGTTTACAAGAATTGAAATCATACCATGCATACTTTCAGACCACAATGCTATGAAGCTTGAAATCAACCACAGAAAAAAGTCTGGAAAACCTCCAAA
>NW_024417376.1:2656-2757 GCF_014898765.1 Herpailurus yagouaroundi | reverse complement strand
CCTGGCTGAAGTCGGACGCTTAACCGACTGCGCCACCCAGGCGCCCCAAGGAGTCAGTTTAAATGAATGTTAGCTGCCATGTTGCTGAGGCCTGTCCAGCC
>NW_024417376.1:0-2556 GCF_014898765.1 Herpailurus yagouaroundi | reverse complement strand
GGACGCTTAACCGACTGCGCCACCCAGGCGCCCCTAAAAATTTTAAAAAAATAAAAAAATAATTCAAAAATTGTGGTAAAATACACGTAATATTTACCATTTTAAGTACATAAATCAGTGGCAGTAAGCATATTTGCATTGTTGCACAGCCATCACCACTGCCTAGTTCCAGAACTTTCTCATCACCCTAGACCGAAACTATGTAGCCAGCCAACAGTAACTCCCCATTCCCCAGCCCATGGCAACCTGAATCTGCTTTCTGACTCTGTGAATTTGCCTGTCCTGGACATGTCAACTATGTGGAATCAGATGATACGTGACCTTTTACGTATGGCTTCTTTCTCTTTGTGAGGCTTATCCACGTTATAGCCAGCATCAGGGCTTTGTTCCTTTTTCTACAGCTGAAAAATATTCTGCTGTATGGATGGACCACACTTTTGTCTCTCCATCCATCTGTCAATGGACATTTGGGACATCTGGCTGCCCTGGAGAGTGCTGCTATGACCATTTGTGCACATTTTTGTTAGAGTTTTTGTTTTCTACATATACCTTTTGCTCAGTCTGTTCCCTTGGAGGGCAAGGACTTTACCTTCTCCTCCTCCTCCTCCTCCTCCTTCTTCTTCTTCTTCTTTGATATTTATTTATTTATTGAGGGAGAGAGAGCTGGGGGGGGGGGCAGAGAGAGAGAGAGAGAGGGAGAGAGAGAATCCCAAGCAGGCTCCACTCTTGTCAGCGCAGAGCCTGACGTGGAGCTCCATCCCACGAACCATGAGATCGTGGCCTGAGCGGAAGTCAAGAGGCTGATATTTAACCGTCTGAACCCCCCAGGCACCCCTGGACCTTATCTTCTTTAGCTAAGTGGTCTCCCTGCTAGGTGGCTTGTATGTTAACATCTGTGATACTGTGATGTATAATAAGAAATACCTATTTGATCTTTATCTCTGTTTCGGGCATAAAGCTACCAAATCTGTTGGAATTTCCTGTGTTGGGAGTGATGAGGGTGTCTTTGGTTACGTTAATGAGGTGGCTTTTGAAAAGCACCCCAGGCCCGCAGACCCATGGGTGGGACATTTGGATATTCAGACCAAGAGTAGATGGTGGAACCAGTTTCCGGTCACATGCTCCTGGGCACTTTCCTTCATCACCTCCCTGAGTCCCAATTTTGGCATTTGGGAAAGGGAATTCAGTACAGGAATCAGAGGTGCCCCGGGGAGGACACGAGCTGGGTTGGAAACACGCGCAGCCCGGGTGCTGGCACCAGGTGGAAAGTGGAGTCTGCATTGTTTCCTTTTCTCGTCTCCCAGCTTTGTGACTGGGGCCCCCGGAGGGCGCATGCCTGCAGCACCGAACACCGAAAGCGGCTCCAGGCATCTCACCTGCTCCTCTGACTTCCTCCGTCTGGAGCCCACAGGGGCAACTCTCCTCGACACACCATCTCGGCTGCATGCCGTCTGCTCCCTAAACTTGTCCGAGCTCCTCGAAATAGCCTGGAGTAAGCAGGATCTTCACTCTCCTCCAGACACGAGGAGCCCGGGGCCCAGAGATTTGCTCCATGGCCAGCCCAGTCCCGACCACGCACAGAGTGGGGCCGTGGGCTCTGCTGGTCTGCAGGTGGGACACCTGGCCAGGGTGGGACATAGCTTGCCTAAGGCCACCAGCCTCGGAACCCTGGAGCAGCTGACTCCAGACCGTGGGCCCCTCCAGGCCCCTACCGGGCTGACTCCCCAGAGCACCAGTGAGGTGGCCGGGACAGGTGGAGAGTCCCCCTGTAGCCACCTGAATCATTCACGGAGACCCTCCGTGCGGCCGCTTCAGGAAGAGCTAACACGTATCTCACGTGGCAGTGTGCCAGGTCGAAGCCCTCTCTCTGACTCTTACGCTGACAACTTGAGATATTCCCATTTCACAGATGAGGAAAGAGAGGCTCAGGGGAATGAAACGGCTCCTTGCCAAGAGCACACAAGTCACCAGGCCCTCCTTGGGGCCCCAGACTTTGCCTCCAACTCCACATCCTCCCATCTGTCTTCTGACTCAGATGGCTGTGTTCCTTCCATGGAAGCTCATCAGGCCTTGGCCTGTGCTGGAAGTGGACTTGGGATTCACAGTGGACTGTTTCCGGAAGGGAGTGGCGGAGGCACATGGCCAAACCACGCGTGTAAGGGTAACCTGGTTCTCACAAGATCTCCTGTCCGAGCTCGGAAGAGAGGCCAGGGCCAGTCCTCTGCAGTACGCAGAAGTGCAGACCCCTCGCTCAGACCCAGGGGTCCTGCCCCAGCCCCCTCCTCCCTCAGACCCAATTCAGGCCTCCAGCCCCCTCCTCCCTCAACCCAGGGGTCCTATCCCAGCCCCTCCTTCCTCAGATCCTGGAGTCCTGCCCCCAGCCCCCTCCTCCCTCAGACCCAGTTCAGGCCCCCAGCCCCCTCCTCCCTCAGACCCAGGGGTCCTGCCCCAGCCCCCTCCTCCCTCAGACCCAGGGATACTGTCCCAACCCCCTCTCCCTCAGATCCAGGGGTCCAGCCCCAGCCCCCTCCTCCCTCAACCCATGGGTCCTATCCC
>NW_024417375.1:0-3436 GCF_014898765.1 Herpailurus yagouaroundi | reverse complement strand
CATTCATCAGTTGATGGACATTTAGGCTCTTTCCATAATTTGGCTATTGTTGAGAGTGCTGCTATGAACATTGGGGTACAAGTGCCCCTATGCATCAGTACTCCTGTGTCCCTTGGATAAATTCCTAGCAGTGCTATTGCTGGGTCATAGGGTAGGTCTATTTTTAATTTTCTGAGGAACCTCCACACTGCTTTCCAGAGCGGCTGCACCAATTTGCATTCCCACCAACAGTGCAAGAGGGTTCCCGTTTCTCCACATCCTCTCCAGCATCTATAGTCTCCTGATTTGTTCATTTTGGCCACTCTGACTGGCGTGAGGTGATACCTGAGTGTGGTTTTGATTTGTATTTCCCTGATAAGGAGCGACGCTGAACATCTTTTCATGTGCCTGTTGGCCATCCGGATGTCTTCTTTAGAGAAGTGTCTATTCATGTTTTCTGCCCATTTCTTCACTGGGTTATTTGCTTTTCGGGTGTGGAGTTTGGTGAGCTCTTTATAGATTTTGGATACTAGCCCTTTGTCCGATATGTCATTTGCAAAGATCTTTTCCCATTCCGTTGGTTGCCTTTTAGTTTTGTTGGTTGTTTCCTTTGCTGTGCAGAAGCTTTTTATCTTCATAAGGTCCCAGTAATTCACTTTTGCTTTTAATTCCCTTGCCTTTGGGGATGTGTCGAGTAAGAGATTGCTACGGCTGAGGTCAGAGAGGTCTTTTCCTGCTTTCTCCTCTAGGGTTTTGATGGTTTCCTGTCTCACATTCAGGTCCTTGATCCATTTTGAGTTTATTTTTGTGAATGGTGTGAGAAAGTGGTCTAGTTTCAACCTTCTGCATGTTGCTGTCCAGTTCTCCCAGCACCATTTGTTAAAGAGACTGTCTTTTTTCCATTGGATGTTCTTTCCTGCTTTGTCAAAGATGAGTTGGCCATACGTTTGTGGGTCTAGTTCTGGGGTTTCTATTCTATTCCATTGGTCTATGTGTCTGTTTTTGTGCCAATACCATGCTGTCTTGATGATGACAGCTTTGTAGTAGAGGCTAAAGTCTGGGATTGTGATGCCTCCTGCTTTGGTCTTCTTCAAAATTACTTTGGCTATTCGGGGCCTTTTGTGGTTCCATATGAATTTTAGGATTGCTTGTTCTAGTTTCGAGAAGAATGCTGGTGCAATTTTGATTGGGATTGCATTGAATGTGTACATAGCTTTGGGTAGTATTGACATTTTGACAATATTTATTTTTCCAATCCATCAGCACGGAAAGTTTTTCCATTTCTTTATGTCTTCTTCAATTTCCTTCATAAGCTTTCTATAGTTTTCAGCATACAGATCCTTTACATCTTTGGTTAGATTTATTCCTAGGTATTTTATGCTTCTTGGTGCAATTGTGAATGGGATCAGTTTCCTTATTTGTCTTTCTGTTGCTTCATTGTTAGTGTATAAGAATGCAACTGATTTCTGTACATTGATTTTGTATCCTGAAACTTTGCTAAATTCATGTATCAGTTCTAGCAGACTTCTGGTGGAGTCTATCGGATTTTCCATGTATAATATCATGTCATCTGCAAAAAGTGAAAGCTTGAATTCATCGTTGCCAATTTTGATGCCTTTGATTTCCTTTTGTTGTCTGATTGCTGATGCTAGAACTTCCAACACTACGTTAAACAACAGCAGTGAGAGTGGACATCCCTGTCATGTTCCTGATCTCAGGGAAGAACCTCTCAGTTTTTCCCCATTGAGAATGATGTTAGCTGTGGGCTTTTCATAAATGGCTTTTATGATCTTTAAGTATGTTCCTTCTATCCCGACTTTCTCGAGGATTTTTATTAAGAAATGTTGCTGAATTTTGTCAAAGGCCTTTTCTGCATGATTGACAGGATCATATGGTTCTTATCTTTTCTTTTATTAATGTGATGTATCACACTGATTGATTTGTGAATGTTGAACCAGCCCTGCATCCCAGGAATGAATCCCACTTGATCATGGTGAATAATTCTTTTTATATGCTGTTGAATTTGATTTGCTAGTATCTTATTGAGAATTTTTGCATCCATATTCATCAGGGATATTGGCCTGTAGTTCTCTTTTTTTCCTGGGTCTCTCTCTGGTTTAGGAATCAAAGTTATACTGGCTTCATAGAATGAGTCTGCAAGTTTTCCTTCCCTTTCTATTTTTTGGAACAGCTTGAGAAGAGTAGGTATTACCTCTTCTTTAAATGTCTGGTACTCCCCTGGGAACTCCCCTGGGAAGCCATCTGGTCCTGGACTCTTATTTATTGGGAGATTTTTGATGACTGATTCAATTTCTTCGCTGGTTATGGGTCTGTTCAAGCTTTCTATTTCCTCCTGATTGAGTTTTGGAAGCGTGTGCGTGTTTAGGAATTTGTCCATTTCTTCCAGGTTGTCCAATTTGTTGGCATATAATTTTTCATAGTATCCCCTGATAATTGCTTGTATCTCTGAGGGATTGGTTGTAATAATCCCATTTTCATTCATGATTTTATCTATTTGGGTCATCTCCCTTTTCTTTTTGAGAAGCCTGGGTAGAGGTTTGTCAATTTTGTTTATTTTTTCAAAAAACCAACTCTTGGTTTCGTTGATCTGCTCTACAGTTTTTTTGATTCTATATTGTTTATTTCTGCTCTGATCTTTATTATTTCTCTTCTTCTGCTGGGTTTAGGCTGTATTTGCTGTTCTGCTTCTATTTCCTTTAGGTGTGCTGTTAGATTTTGTATTTGGGATTTTTCTTGTTTCTTGAGATAGGCCTGGATTGAAATGTATTTTTCTCTCAGGACTGCCTTCGCTGCATCCCAAAGCGTTTGGATTGTTGTATTTTCATTTTCATTTGTTTCCATATATTTTTGAATTTCTTCTCTCATTGCCTGGTTGACCCTTTCATTCTTTAGTAGGGTATTCTTTAACCTCCATGCTTTGGGAGGTTTTCCAGACTTTTCTTGTGGTCGATTTCAAGCTTCATCGTATTGTGGTCTGAAAGTATGGATGGTATGATTTCAATTCTTGTATACTTATGAAGGGCTGTTTTGTGACCCAGCATGTGATCTATCTTGGAGAATGTTCCATGTGCACTTGAGAAGAAAGTATATTCTATTGCTTTGGGATGCAGAGTTCTAAATATATCTGTGAAGTCCATCTGATCCAATGTATCATTAAGGACCATTGTTTCTTTATTGACTGTGTGTCTAGTTGATCTATCCATTGTTGTAAGTGGATTGTTAAAGTCCCCTGCAATTACCACATTCTTATCAATAAGGTTGCTTATGGTTGTGATTAATTATTTTATATATTTGGGGGCTCCCATATTTGGTGCATAGACACTTATAATTGTTAGCTCTTCCTGATGGATAGACCCTGTGATTATTATACAATGACCTTCTTCATCTCTTGTTACAGCCTTTAATTTAAAGTCTAGTTTGTCTGATATAAGTATGG
>NW_024417374.1:0-1310 GCF_014898765.1 Herpailurus yagouaroundi | reverse complement strand
CCACGTGCCTAAAGACGCTCCCTGTGCCTGAAGCTGCTCCCTGTTCCTGAAGGCATGCCTCTTGCCTGAAACAGCTCCACGTGCCTGTACTCAAGCCCCGTGCCTGAAGGCAAGCCCCGTGCCTGAAGCCTTGCCCTTGCATGAAGCCCCGCCCAGTGCCTGAAGGCACGCCCCTTGCCTGAAGGCATGCCCCATGCCTGCAGGCTTGCCCCATGCCTGAATTCTCACCCTGTGCCTGAAGGCTAGCCCCCTGCCTGAAGAGCACAGGCATGCCCAGTGCCTGTGGACATGCCCAGTGATTGAAGTCAGTCACTCCCAATGACTGAAGTCTTGCCCAATGAATGAAGACACTCCCAAAGTCACTCCCAGTGACTAAAGCCAAAGTCACTCCCAGTAAATAAAGTTAATCCCAAAGTCACTCCCAGAGAGGGAAGTCTCTCCCGAAGTCACTCCCTTGATGGCAGTCACTGGCAAAGTCACTCCCAGTGATGGTAGTCCCTCTCGAAGTCACTCCCCGTGACAGAAGTCACTCCCGAAGTCACTCCCAGTGAGTGAAGTCACTCCCGACGTCACTCCCAGTGACTGAAGTCAAAGTCAATCCCTGTGACTGATGTCATAGTCACTCACAGTGACTGAAGTCAAAGTCACACTCAGTGTCTGCAGTTACTCCTAGGGACTGTAGTCTTCACTCCCAGTGATTGAAGTCGGCACTCCCAGTGCCTGAAGGAACTGCAGGGGAAGGACACAGAGAAAAGGAGACACAGAATTCCAAGCATCCTCCAGGCTCTGTGGTCTCAGCACAGAGCCTCCCGGGGAAGGACAGGGAGAGGGAGACAGAATCCCATGAAGCCTCCAGCCCTGTGCTCGCTGCATAGAGCCTCCACTTCCTGAAGCCACTCACCACGCCTGAAGGCACTACCAGTGCCTGAAGGCACTCCCTTTGCCTGAAAAGCAGAGGTACTCTCTGAAGGCGCACCCCATGTCTGAGGGCATGCTGTGAATCTCAATGAGCATCCTGTGCATGATGGGGCATCCTTGTTGAAAGGCACATGTGCTCCCTTTACCTGAATGATACAAGAGCTCCCTGTGCCTGAAGACGTGCCCCATGCCTGAAGAAGCTCCACATGCCTGAAGGCAAGCCCCATGCCAAAAAACACTCCACTTGACTCAAGGGCACAGAAACTCCCTGAAGGCGTGCCCCATGCCTGACAGTGCACCCCTTGCTGAGGGCGCCCTGTGCCTGATGGCGCGCCCAGTGCCTGAAGAGCACAGAACTCCCCTTGCCTGAAGTCCCGCCCTGTGCATGAAGC
>NW_024417373.1:0-1206 GCF_014898765.1 Herpailurus yagouaroundi | reverse complement strand
CATGCCGGGGGGGCGCGGGGGCGCGGGGCGCGGGGTCGGGCCGCGGCGGGAGCGCGAGGACCGCGGACGGCGCCGGCTTCAGCACCGCGGACAGCTCCGGAGGCGGGCGCCGGGCGCGAGGCTTTAACCCCTTGGCGTCCTGCGCCGGGCGGCGGAGGGGGCCGGGCAGGGGGGGAGGGGGCCGGGAGGGGAACGCGGGGGCCCCCTTGGCGGGAGAAGGGGGAGGGGCGAGGCGCGGGGGGGGGAGGAGAAGGGGGAGGCACTTCCGGTCTGGGCCCCCCCCTTAACCCCCTCCCCCCTCCAGGGCCCTCCCGCGCAGGTGCAGAGCGAGGGAGAGCGGAGAGAGAGACGCACACCACCATACAAGATGCCTCGCAACCGCGTGCGGGGACGCGCGAACAGAGCCCCACTTCCCAGGCAGGGATACCACGGTGAGAGAGGCCCCAGGAGGGGACGCACAGCCCCCCCCCCCCGCCCCCCATCGCAGACCGACGCATAACGCACCCAACACAGTGTGGAAGGGCCAGGAAGGGAAGGCTAGAAACATTGAGACTGGGCCCCAGAGCAGTGAGAGACACCCCTCCCCCAAAGAAGCTCAGGAGAGGGACATACACACACCAGAGCTCACTCAAGAGAGGAGAGACCGCAGACTCCCAAGGAGAGGAGAGAGGGTGGCACAGGCCAGGACCTTACAGTTCCAGCAGGGATGCAGGGCACACAACACAGGCAGGGCCACCTCAGACAGGGTCAGGGAGAGCAGCGGGGAGGCCGAAGGGGAAGAGCCTCAGACACACCACACAGAGCAGCACATGCCGGTGGGCACAAGGAGGAGAGGAGAAGAGGAGGGAACGAAGTTGACAGGACAGAGCTAGGGAAAGGAGAGGGAAGAAGCTGAGGGTAAGAGGGGCCACCCCCCCCCCATCCAGCTGGTAGAGCAAGCGACTCCCAGACCAAGGCCAAGGAGAGACCCAGAGAGACACTGTCAGAGACAGGAGGCAGAGGCTGATAGGGAGATTTGGGGTGGGGGGACCTCGATACTCACCCGGTGCCCAGAGCCAGAGACGTGCCAGGTGAACACACACAATGGTCAAGCGCCTCAGACACTCCGGGCGCAGGGTGGCACCCCAGCCCCACCCTCTCTCCCCATCTTGTCCCCCCCCTTCCCCCCCTGCCCATCCCCACTGGCCAGAACACAGACACATAGGT
>NW_024417372.1:0-3071 GCF_014898765.1 Herpailurus yagouaroundi | reverse complement strand
TTTTTTTTTCAACGTTTATTTATTTTTGGGATAGAGAGAGACAGAGCATGAACGGGGGAGGGGCAGAGAGAGAGGGAGACACAGAATCGGAAACAGGCTCCAGGCTCTGAGCCATCAGCCCAGAGCCTGACGCGGGGCTCGAACTCACGGACCGCGAGATCGTGACCTGGCTGAAGTCGGACGCTTAACCGACTGCGCCACCCAGGCGCCCCCCTGACTTACTTTTATAAAGAAAATTGTCCTTTCACTGCCTTTGTGACATGATATGACACGAGTGCCCTTCCTCATCTCCAGCTCTAACCCCCAACCCCATGCACCTGTTGTGTTTTTGAACTCTTTGTTCTAACCAAAGGATTTCCTTTTTTGGAGACGATTACCTGGAACCTCTCTCTTTTTTTTTTTTTTTTTTTTTAATTTAAACCCAAGTTAGTTAACGTCTACAAGGAACCTCTTCTAATTCTAGTCTGATTTCAAATTTAGCTCCTTAGGTTTTCTCTATGGAAAAGGCTTCCCTTTAAGTTGGGAGAAAAAGCATAACTATCAAAGAAGTAAACTCAGGAGAAACAGGGAAAAGGTGTAATTCATTTCTTCCAGAAGATGACTTTGCAGTTCTCCTAAAAGACACCATTCAGATGTCGACGACTGGGGATTTCATGCTTCATTATCCCTATTTTCCCTCTCGTTTTGTGTTCTAGTATGGATTTATCAACACCTGTCTTCAGTCTCTTGTGATAGAGAAATTTGGTGAAGAGACCTGGGAAAAACTGAAGTAAGTATATTAAAGGAAAGATGGAGAATCCCTGGGGACAAGCCTCCAGTGCTTGGAAGGTCATGGGTTTTTACTAACCTTTTGATGAAGACGGCTATTACTAGGGACATCAATTTAAGTACCTTAAACATACCAACTAGATACAGGAAAAATCTGCTCTCCCATATCTGTCATTAAGGAAGGTATCAGTCTTAATTACTAAGCAGCTTTAAAACAGGGTCCCTATGTGAATGATTATTCTACCTTTAATTTCATGAATGAATTCTTATTTCCTCCTTTGGATCACGGAAGAGTAAGCAACTACATTATTTCCATCGCACATAAATGGAGCTGTTGAGATCCCACAGAAGATGGGTAACCCTTTTGAGTTTAGCCAGAATCCCTGTATACATATTCTTTAGTTACCTGTTAGGGTTTTTCCTCTCGGCTGCCGCCCAGCAAAGGCTGAACACGGTTAATTACATCTCCTTGTGGTCTCCTGTCTGATTCCTGTAACCTTGTACTGTCCTTCCGCTTCTTGGAGGCTCCCAGCCTCTAAGTGTTAGAGGACTGGGCTAAAGGGTCTCCTAGGTCTCCTGGTTCTTTCAAGAGGGAAGAGTAAAAAAATATGGAAAAATGATTGGCATCCTTGATTAATCAATGGCATGCAAATCGAAGCAATTTGGTGCTGCTTTGTCTATTAAATCTACAAAACATTGAAGTGATAATAAGCAATTCTGGTTAAGATGCAGCAAAATGGGTAATTGCTGATGGCAATGTGAGTCAGTGCAGCCCTTTAGGAAAGCAATTTGACAATATGTACCAGAAGCTGGGAAAATGATAAAATCCTTTAAAGCAGTAATTTAATTCTTGAGAATTTATTCTTGGGAATCTAGTCCCTTAGAAACAAACATATCCACACACACACACACACACACACACACACACACACACAGGTGTAACATAGCCCTATATTTATAAATAATAAAAGAAAAAATTATCTTTAGCATTAAAAAAACAACCAACAGACAAATGGAATGGCAAGAAACATGCATCATTATATGTGATGCTTGCAAAGATTATGAAGCAATCTGTAAAATTTTATGACAATGTTAAGTCAAAAAGGCAAAAAAACCCGCACAAAACAGCCACAACACAAAACAAAAAACCCCACAAGACACAAACTTCCATGGTTAGTAGGTAAATGACACAAATGAAAAAAAAAAAAAAAAAAAAAAAAGAAAGAAAGACCATACTAGTAACGGACAGTAATTGAACTAGAAAAAAGACGTGTTGGATGACTTTTTTGCCTCATATCCATTTCCCAAATTTTCTCTATTTTTTTCATTGCTTTTGTAGTGTGAAAACAGCTTGAAAAGCTTAGTGCAAACTTTCCCTCACCCCTTCCTATTTCCATTTTACAAATAAAATAATTAGAGCCGAGGGTGCAGGGGACTTGCATGCATGGGGCTAAATTAGGAGGAAACAGGCAGGCCCCGCAGCCCTGGACCCCCGCTGCACGCAGAGCACAGCAGCCAACTGCTCACGCATAAGGCGCCAGACCCTCCTCTGGAAAGGCAGCCTCAGGCCATTTCCACAGCATCTCTGGGGTAATTTTCTTAAAGCACCACAAGTTTGGGTGGGATCAAGAAACTCAGACTCCTAAAGGCAAAGAATACTCATTTCCAAATATTTCAGGGAGGAATGCTGAGTAATTACGCAGAGAAAACTTGGACTGGTGGGTGCTCGAGAGATCATCTGGCCCGGATCTCCTCATTATACAGATGAGAAAACTGTGGCCTGGAGAGGTTAAGTGACTTGCCGAAGAGCTCACGGCAAGCAGGCAACAAGGCAAGGATGCAATGTCAGTCAGTATCTTCAAGTGCTCCTTTTCAATCCCCCAGGCCGCCCTGAGGAGAGAAGCATTTGAAGACTCTCAGACTGTCTTCTTAAATTGCTATTATGCTGTAGAGAGTAAACTCAGCAAGGAAAGGAGGGAAATAGCCTTATTTTAGGCACTTACTTTGGGTCAGGCCCTTTCCATAAGGATCTTATTAAAGCTCAAGAAGAGCACGGCACAGCAGGTTACTGTCTCTGCAAAAAACACTGGAGGATTAGGTAATTAAGTAAGCCATTCTGCCTGGGTGATTTAATAATCTATAGAAATATATATATATATACACACACACACACATACACCTGTCTTTCTCTCTCGCTCTCTCTCTTTCTCTCTCTCTCTATATATCTGGATTCTATAGAAAAAATATATATACATATATACACACGCATATACCTGGAACCATATTATTTATATATATATATA
>NW_024417371.1:0-3050 GCF_014898765.1 Herpailurus yagouaroundi | reverse complement strand
TTTTTTTTTTTTTTCCTTCCCCTCCCCCATGGGTTCCTGTTAAGTTTCTCAGGATCCACATAAGAGTGAAACCATATGGTATCTGTCTTTCTCTGTATGGCTTATTTCACTTAGCATCACACTCTCCAGTTCCATCCACGTTGCTACAAAAGGCCATATTTCATTTTTTCTCATTGCCACGTAGTATTCCATAGTGTATATAAACCACAATTTCTTTATCCATTCATCAGTTGATGGACATTTAGGCTCTTTCCATAATTTGGCTATTGTTGAGAGTGCTGCTATGAACATTGGGGTACAAGTGCCCCTATGCATCAGTACTCCTGTGTCCCTTGGATAAATTCCTAGCAGTGCTAGTGCTGGGTCATAGGGTAGGTCTATTTTTAATTTTCTGAGGAACCTCCACACTGCTTTCCAGAGCGGCTGCACCAATTTGCATTCCCACCAACAGTGCAAGAGGGTTCCCGTTTCTCCACATCCTCTCCAGCATCTATAGTCTCCTGATTTGTTCATTTTGGCCACTCTGACTGGCGTGAGGTGATACCTGAGTGTGGTTTTGATTTGTATTTCCCTGATAAGGAGCGACGCTGAACATCTTTTCATGTGCCTGTTGGCCATCCGGATGTCTTCTTTAGAGAAGTGTCTATTCATGTTTTCTGCCCATTTCTTCACTGGGTTATTTGCTTTTCGGGTGTGGAGTTTGGTGAGCTCTTTATAGATTTTGGAGACTAGCCCTTTGTCCGATATGTCATTTGCAAATATCTTTTCCCATTCCGTTGGTTGCCTTTTAGTTTTGTTGGTTGTTTCCTTTGCTGTGCAGAAGCTTTTTATCTTCATAAGGTCCCAGTAATTCACTTTTGCTTTTAATTCCCTTGCCTTTGGGGATGTGTCGAGTAAGAGATTGCTACGGCTGAGGTCAGAGAGGTCTTTTCCTGCTTTGTCCTCTAAGGTTTGGATGGTTTCCTGTCTCACATTCAGGTCCTTGATCCATTTTGAGTTTATTTTTGTGAATGGTGTGAGAAAGTGGTCTAGTTTCAACCTTCTGCATGTTGCTGTCCAGTTCTCCCAGCACCATTTGTTAAAGAGACTGTCTTTTTTCCATTGGATGTTCTTTCCTGCTTTGTCAAAGATGAGTTGGCCATACGTTTGTGGGTCTAGTTCTGGGGTTTCTATTCTATTCCATTGGTCTATGTGTCTGTTTTTGTGCCAATACCATGCTGTCTTGATGATGACAGCTTTGTAGTAGAGGCTAAAGTCTGGGATTGTGATGCCTCCTGCTTTGGTCTTCTTCTTCAAAATGACTTTGGCTATTCGGGGCCTTTTGTGGTTCCATAGGAATTTTAGGATTGCTTGTTCTAGTTTCGAGAAGAATGCTGGTGCAATTTTGATTGGGATTGCATTGAATGTGTAGATAGCTTTGGGTAGTATTGACATTTTGACAATATTTATTCTTCCAATCCATGAGCAGGGAATGTCTTTCCATTTCTTTAAATCTTTTTCAATTACCTTCATAAGCTTTCTATAGTTTTCAGCATACAGATCCTTTACATCTTTGGTTAGATTTATTCCTAGGTATTTTATGCTTCTTGGTGCAATTGTGAATGGGATCAGTTTCCTTATTTGTCTTTCTGTTGCTTCATTTTTAGTGTATAAGAATGCTACTGATTTCTGTACATTGATTTTGTATCCTGCAACTTTGCTGAATTCATGTATCAGTTCTAGCAGACTTTTGGTGGAGTCTGTCGGATTTTCCATGTATAATATCATGTCATCTGCAAAAAGCGAAAGCTTGACTTCATCTTTGCCAATTTTGATGCCTTTGATTTCCTTTTGTTGTCTGATTGCTGATGCTAGAACTTCCAGCACTATGTTCAACAACAGCGGTGAGAGTGGGCATCCCTGTCGTGTTCCTGATCTCAGGGAAAAAGCTCTCAGTTTTTCCCCATTGAGGATGATGTTAGCTGTGGGCTTTTCATAAATGGCTTTTATGATCTTTAAGTATGTTCCTTCTATCCCGACTTTCTCAAGGGTTTTTATTAAGAAAGGGTGCTGGATTTTGTCAAAGGCCTTTTCTGCATCGATTGACAGGATCATATGGTTTTTCTCTTTTTTTTTGTTAATGTGATGTATCACGTTGATTGATTTGCGAATGTTGAACCAGCCCTGCATCCCAGGAATGAATCCCACTTGATCATGGTGAACAATTCTTTTTATATGCCGTTGAATTCGATTTGCTAGTATCTTATTGAGAATTTTGGCATCCATATTCATCAGGGATATTGGCCTGTAGTTCTCTTTTTTTACTGGGTCTCTGTCTGGTTTAGGAATCAAAGTAATACTGGCTTCATAGAATGAGTCTGGAAGTTTTCCTTCCCTTTCTATTTCTTGGAATAGCTTGAGAAGGATAGGTATTATCTCTGCTTTAAACGTCTGGTAGAACTCCCCTGGGAAGCCATCTGGTCCTGGACTCTTATTTGTTGGGAGATTTTTGATAACCGATTCAATTTCTTCGCTGGTGATGGGTCTGTTCAAGCTTTCTATTTCCTCCTGATTGAGTTTTGGAAGAGTGTGGGTGTTCAGGAATTTGTCCATTTCTTCCAGGTTGTCCAATTTGTTGGCATATAATTTTTCATAGTATTCCCTGATAATTGTTTGTATCTCTGAGGGATTGGTTGTAATCATTCCATTTTCATTCATGATTTTATCTATTTGGGTCATCTCCCGTTTCTTTTTGAGAAGCCTGGCTAGAGGTTTGTCAATTTGTTTATTTTTTCAAAAAACCAACTCTTGGTTTCGTTGATCTGCTCTACAGTTTTTTTAGATTCTATATTGTTTATTTCTGCTCTGATCTTTATTATTTCTCTTCTTCTGCTGGGTTTAGGCTGCCTTTGCTGTTCTGCTTCTATTTCCTTTAGGTGTGCTGTTAGATTTTGTATTTGGGATTTTTCTTGTTTCTTGAGATAGGCCTGGATTGCAATGTATTTTCCTCTCAGGACTGCCTTTGCTGCGTCCCAAAGCGTTTGGATTGTTGTATTTTCATTTTCGTTTGT
>NW_024417370.1:0-4423 GCF_014898765.1 Herpailurus yagouaroundi | reverse complement strand
CTGATTGCTGCTGGGGCACGTCACTCCGGGTCGGACCCCGCCCCCCGAGTGCTCTCATTGGCCGGAAGCGTCTCGGGGGCGGGTCGCGGCGGGCGGGGCCCGGGTCGCGGCGGAACCGGGCCGATGAGGCCGAGGGGGACCCTGGCGAGGTGAGTGTGCGCCTCGGGCCGTGCGGGCTGGGCCGCCTGGGCGCCCGCCGCGACCCCTTCCACGCCCGGGCCCCGACGGTGGCCGTCTGCCCGCCGCTGCCCGCTTCGGGCGCGGCGCTGGGGGAACGAGAACGGGGAGTGACCCGGCCCCAAACACCCTGCTCAGGTGGCCCACGGAGCTGCCCGCTACACCTCTGCTCAGCCCGACCCCCTTCGCTCCGGCCACTCCTTCCTGCAGGGGGCGCATCCTGCCCTTTCCCCGAGAGGACCCAGGCTCCTTGGCTGTCTGGGAGCTCCAGGTGAAAGGGTAATGAGCCGCCCACAAGCCCTCCCGCCTCAGTTTCCCTCTCGCGGGGTCCCTGAACGAGCCACTTGGAGGGGTGAAGTCTGCGGGGAAAGAGGACCGTTCCCGCCACAGGAGCGCATGAGTCGCACTGAGTGGGGAAGGTCGGAAGGTGGCAGGGTGAGGGAGCTCCGCTCTGCTGACCAGCTCTCCCCTTTGCCCCCCTTTAAGTGACCATCGCCCCCTTTGCTCTGTCTGCCTAGGTCTGACAGTCGTTGGAGCAGCCACAGCCACCATGGGGCCCTGGGGAGAGCCAGAGCTCCTGGTGTGGCGTCCGGAGGCGGTGGCCTCGCAGCCCCCAGGGCCCGTGGGGCTGGAGGTGAAAATGGGGGCCCTAGTGTTGCTGCTGGTGCTCACGCTTCTCTGCAGCCTGGTGCCCATCTGCGTGCTGCGCCGTCCGGGGGCTGGCCCCGAAGCCTCAGGTGAGGCCGCCTCCCTGCCGCCTCCCAGGCTGAGGGTAGGGGAAGGCCCTGGGGCTGAGGAGGGTGACCTAAAGGGGGAAAGTGGCAGTGACTATTGCTTGGGTTGGGGCAGGGGGGCTTGAGGGGGTTCGTCGCTCAGTCCTCTCTGTGCTCCACTCCTGCCCAGCCTCCCGCCAAAAAGCCTTGAGCCTCGTAAGCTGCTTCGCAGGAGGTGTCTTTCTGGCCACCTGTCTCCTGGACCTCCTGCCTGACTACCTGGCTGCCATAGATGAGGCCCTGGCGGCCCTGCACGTGACGGTGAGCCCTTGCTGGCTGCATGTGACCTTTCGTGTGTCGGTGTGTTCAATCACATACCTGGAGGAGAGGTGGCTTGTGTGGCTGTCTTCCTGGGGTGCCCCACGACCGTGTGGAAGGCGTTTAGCACGTGGCCATAAGAACTGGGGTTTTCAGTTATGGGGCATAAATTTTCTGTGGTGCACGCCACCCCATCCCCGTGTGACTGTTTTGCACCCTTTGACAGTGAGACGAGCCTTCTTACTAGGCATGTGATCTGCTCTGTGAGTTCCTGGGTCCCACCTTCCAAGAATGACCCTCACTCTCACACCCCTTTCCTGAAGGCTGTGATAGAGGGCCTGGGAAGGGAAGGAGGCCTGGAGTTCCCGACCAGAAAGGCCATAGTTCAAAGAAGTAGGACGTGAGGAAGGTCAAGTGCGAGGTGTAGGGAAGTCTCGCAGGAAAAAGAGTTGTGTGGAGGTGCCAGGAAGGCCCCCTGGGCTCTTCCTCTTCCTACAACTGAGGACTGAGGAAGTAACACTGATGTACCTGCTGTGACTGAGTGGCGTGTGGCCCTGTGTGACTATGTGTAAGTCTCAATGGCCCCATGATAGTGTGTGGCTCTGTGTGTGAGCACACGGTGAGGTGGGCGACACCTGATCCCTGTGTGCGTGCACGCGCCTCCGTGTCACCACGCCGTCCGCATCCATGACTCTCAGTTGGGGGTGGTTTTGTGCCCCCTCCGCAGGAAACATTTGGCAGTGTCTGGAGACACTACCATTGGGTTGTCAGCTCTGGAAAGGAGGGCTTTGTGCTTGTTCTTGGCATTTAATGGGTACCGGCTCGGGTACAGGACAGCCCCCCCAAAATGAGGTTCATCCAATCCGAGATTTCAGTAGTGCTGAAGCTGAGCCACACGTAGTGCTGTGAGGGACGCCATAATCCGTGTGATTGTGTATCACTCTGTGTCTGTGTCACCAAATGACTATCTTTGTGTAAATGTGTCTGTGAGGGGCCCTGGGTCTGTAACTGGGACCCCTCTACACCCTGACCGTGAACCCTCTGCCCCATCCCGGCCTGTGCCCTGAGCTCCCTGCCACCCTCTCCCCACAGCTCCAGTTCCCCCTACAAGAGTTCATCCTGGCGATGGGCTTCTTCCTGGTCCTGGTGATGGAGCAGATCACACTGGCTTACAAGGAGCAGTCAGGGCCGCCGCCTCGAGAGGAGACGAGGGCCCTGCTGGGAACAAACGGTGGGCCGCAGCACTGGCACGACGGGCCAGGGCTCCCACAAGCGGGTGGAGCCCCAGCGGCCCCCTCGGCCCTGCGTGCCTGTGTCCTGGTCTTTTCCCTGGCCCTGCACTCCGTGTTCGAGGGGCTGGCGGTGGGGCTGCAGCGAGACCGGGCGCGGGCCATGGAGCTGTGCCTGGCTCTGCTGCTCCACAAGGGCGTCCTGGCCGTGAGCTTGTCCCTGCGGCTGCTGCAGAGCCGTTTGCGGGCGCAGGTGGTCGCTGGCTGTGGGATCCTCTTTGCATGCATGACACCTCTGGGCATTGGGCTGGGTGCAGCCCTGGCAGAGTCGGCTGGGCCACTGCACCAGCTGGCCCAGTCTGTGCTGGAGGGCATGGCAGCTGGCACCTTTCTCTATATCACCTTCCTGGAAATTCTGCCCCAGGAGCTGGCCACTTCTGAACAGAGGATCCTCAAGGTCATTCTGCTCCTCGCAGGCTTTGCCCTGCTAACTGGCCTGCTCTTCATCCAAGTCTAGGGGGCTCCAGGTGCCCTAGACCTTCCTTTCCTCTCCCAGAGTATGAGAATAAGGAGTGGGGAAGGGAGGTACTGAGGATCAAGGGGTTCTCAGAGATAGGGATGGAGTCTTTGGAACTATCTGACCCATGAGAGGGATGTGGTAGACAAGAGCCTGGCCCTAAGGGACAAGATATAGTTAAGTCACTAAAGACATGATTGAAGGACGTTCATATTGGGGAAGACACTGAATGCTAGAACCTGGGGTCAGACACTACATACAGGGACAAGCTGACACTGGGAAGGCTGGAGGCAGGTGCCCAGCTGCTGTGGGGTAGAGGTGTAGAGAAGGCACAGCCCAGGGTCGGCTGTCCTGCTGGTTCTAGCCCATTTCAGCCCTCTGTCACTTGGGGGTGGAGTGGATCCCTACTTTTCTTAGCTCCTACTCTCTTAGTCTCCTGCTTCCCTTCTCCCAGGGGACTGGTGCCAAACGGCCTCTTCCTGCCAGTTTTGGTACCTTCTCTGGCTTCTCTAGTCCTGCTCACTTCTCTATTTTTAAAGTGCCAAATAAATCTCTTCCCTCTTTCTCAAAAAGCACAGTGATGGCACTGAACCGTGCCCAACACTTCAGCGGAGGGGCCCTGCTTGCCCTTTATTTGGGGGCAGAAATGTTTGCTGAGTTAGGGCTGGGAGAGGGTTGCCAGAGCCACGGCCGCCACCACCACCACTACACCCTAGGAGTATTGAACACGGACATGGTACCCCATGCCCAGATGATAAAAACTGAACTGCCAAAACTTTCTTTCTTTTTTTTTTTTTTTTTTTTTTTTTCTATACCAGAGGAGCCCAAGGGGGAAGGGGAAGGCTCACCCTCAGCGTTATTTTTGGGGAGGGAGGGCTGTGGACAGAGCCATATTCTCTAGAATCTATTTTACTAACTGACCTGTTTTGGGACTTGTTACCCAAATAAAAGATGTTTCTATATATTTGTACAGTATCTGATTCATTTGTCTTGGGGAAGGGGTGGGCACGTGGCCAGTCTGAGAGGGCTTGAGTCCCAGATGTTTACAGGGACATTACCCTGCTCTCCCGATTCTCATTCGGGCCTGAAGACCCAAATTTTTCTCCTTTTGTCTCTTCCTTCTTCCCGCCCTGTCTCCACCCCTTCCCTTCCTCCCCTGCATCCCGCTCCCCTTCGCGTTCCGAGCCTGGGGACAACTTTAGAACTACTCTTCCCGGCCTGCCCCGTGCGGGGAGGAGCCCAGGGAGGAGGAGTCAAGTTCCCAGGCCCCGGAGCCACAAGGCTGCTGGGAAATGGGGTCCGCTTCCTGTCCGCGCCGCTCGCCCGAGGCCGCGCCAGGGTCACGTAAACAAACTACAGTTCCCGGCGGCCCCCGCGCGGCAGGTCCGGGCTAGGCTGGGGCCGGGTTCGCGGTGCTCGCCGAGGCGGCGGCGGCGGCGGCAGCGGCTGCGGCGGCTGCCGCTGGAGCC
>NW_024417369.1:2739-3290 GCF_014898765.1 Herpailurus yagouaroundi | reverse complement strand
AGAGAGGGGGACAGAGGATCCGAAGGGGGCAGTGAGCCTGACATGGGGCTTGAACCCACGAACCGTGAGACCGTGACCTGAGCTGAAGTCGGAAACTCAACCGACTGAGCCACGCCGGCGCCCCAAGCTGTGGCATTTTTGCAAGGTGTTCTGCAGCTGGACTGGAGCAGGAGAGCACGAGGGTGACAGGACAGGAAGGGGGCTGCTGGGGGAGTTCAGGGTGGAGCCCAAGGATCCTGTCACTGACGGAGCTTGGGCGCGGAGGTGGGTGTGGCTCCTTCTTAGTGTCACCTGTGCGGCCACGTCCCGTGGAGGTGGGGGTGGATACTCCCGTGGAGTATCTCCTTTATTTATTCTTTCCCCAGAGATCTGTTAAGACGGGCACAGTTTATGTGCTGTGAAACTGAGGCTCAGAGGGGTCCAGGGACCTGCGGGGTCACACGGGATTGGTGGAACTGGGGTCCGAGCCAGGTGGCCCCACCCCAAAGCCTGCATTCCTCCTTGTTCCTTCTGGGCCAGGCGACGGGGAGCAGGGGACACCACTTTCCGAG
>NW_024417369.1:0-2639 GCF_014898765.1 Herpailurus yagouaroundi | reverse complement strand
GGAAGAGGAAGAGGAACCAAGGAAGGAGGTGGAGAAAAACCACAAGTCAAAGGAAAGGCAGGAGGGGTGAGAGAAGGTGCCAGATCTCAGCCCTCCTGGAGGGTGGAGACTGACAGAGGCCACGGCCACCAGGATGTGCGTGGAGGGACACGGCCAGACGGCAGGTGGGTGGGAGAGGGGCACGGAGACATCTGTGTAAAAACCACCGAAGGAGATCCCTTTAAAGGCGCCTGGTCGTGAACGGAGGAGAGGATCCTAAGAAGAATCACGGACTCTGCCTCCAGGGGTCAAGCCTCCGCTGGGGTCCGGGGTCGGCGGGCTCCCGGGTCACCCTTCCCTGCAGGGGGGGTGCAGACACTCCCTCCCCGCCCCCGCCTCTCAGCCCAGAGCAGGGGCAGTGCTGGCAGGTCTCGCTTTCCTGCTTTGGGAGCAAAGGACAGATTTCAGTGATAAAGGACAGTTTGCAGACATTCGGGAACCGCAGAGAATCTCTATGGTGATACAATAATTTAAATCATTCCGAAGTTTGGATTCTGCTCCGAATGCCCCCTGCCCACAACCCCTCCTCGTCGAGCCTGAGGAAACTCTGGCTTAATGCCAAAGTGGCAACGGCCGCCCCAGCAGCCACCTGCGGCCCCGGCCCCAACCGGCCGCACCTGCCCTTGACCTCTCCCAGCTCCAAGCCTCAGCCGCCACCCGCCTATGTCCCAAACGCCGCTCTCTCGAGTCACACCCTCTAGGCAAGCGCAGGCTGAGCGAACAGCACCCCACCCCGTGCTTCTGGGTCAAGGTCCCCAAGGCCCCCTCACGTCACTGTTACCCCAACAAGGGCCCGCCCGGGCTTCTAGTTCCAAGGCAAACCTGGGAGCCCCGCACTGCCGATCAAGCATCTGCTGGGTGTGACAGACAGCCGTGGTTCCTGCACCTGCCAGCAGGCAGGCACCTTGGCCCCGCCCCAGGGTCACTTCACCTGTCCCTCTAGTCACCCCTCTCTGCTCTGGGCTGGCTTGGGTGCCCCCCGCCCACACCAGCCAGCAGGGGTGGGGTTGCCTGGTGCCCCCCATCCCACGGGCCCGCTGTTCCTCCCAGCCCCCTCCCGGGTCCCCTGGTGTCTGCAGGGGGGGAGGGGGGACTGTCTGGAGGGCGGGTGGGGCAGGGGGCGGGGCCCAAGCCCACAGGGACCAGAGGGCGCTGCATTCAAGCACAGGAAAACCCAATTGGCCAAAAACACATGAACCGATCCCCTAAAAACAAACTCCCTCAGGCAAGCCTCCTTTGTGGCTCGGTCGCCCCGCCCCTGCCCAAAGCGGTGCAGGTGCCCTGGGGTCTCTCGGGGAGCGCAGTCCCCCCACCAGCATCCTGCTCCCCGGCGGCGGCGGCGGACCCCGACCCTGCGACCCCCCCCCTCCACCCCCGCCGGTTCAGAAATAGCCCGGTGGGCCCCCGGGGGGAGGGGACCCGGGAACCGAACAGGACAGGCCGGCGGGGCAGGTGCGCGGGGTCTGACCTGGCCGGAGCGGGGCTGAGTCAGTGGGAGCCCGGCGCCCACCCCAGCTAAGGTGGTCAGGCTGGGGGCCCGGCCCCACAGGAAGGGCAGATAAGATCCCGTGACCAGCACTGGCTGCCTGAGGCGCTGGGTCGACAAAGAGTCTGAGCATGTAATCCTGCCCGGCAAGAAGGATCTCCCGGGGCCCAGGGGCCCAGGGGCCCAGGGGCGGGAGGAGGACTCGAGGACCACAGGTTTTCCCTCTAAATTAAAAAGTCGGTTTCCATTGAGCTGACAGTAAACAAAGCTTGACCGCTGGGGTTTCTCCTTTGCCGAAAGTTGTTAAAAAAACAAAAACAAAAACAAAAACAAAGACTTCGTCTTGGGATTTGCCCACATGAGAAAATTCTGAGCAACTCTCGGTTCCCCCTCTTAAGGACGGGACTGGAGCCCGCAAGCCCACTGTGCGTCCTGCAGGAGGACGGGCCCGAGGTGTGGCCGCACAGGTGCTGCGGTCCTGAGGCCGCCTGGGCCACAGGTGCAGAGAAGAGGGTAGAGTGGGGGGGCAGAGGCGCCGGGGGTGGGGGGCCAGGCGACGCACAGCCTGGAGGGAGCTGGCGGGAGGCCTGGGCTGGGGCAGCGAGAGGGCTTCTGTGTCCCTGTCGCCTCCGCCGTGCTCCCAAGAGAGCGGGAGTGAGGCTCCCTGGGGTGGCCTGGGAATCTGATGGCCCGGGAGCTGAAGACGGAAGGTGACGCACGAGTGGGGTGGCTCAGGGCACAGGGGGGCCAGGGTGGGACGGGAAGTAAAATCGGAAAGAGGGACCTGACCCCACCGGCTCAGCCCAGGCTTTGGAGGAGGAAATAGAAGCCTCATCTTTTTCTGGGTGAGCAAAGCGGGTGTGGCCGGATCCTCCTGCCCCGTGTCAAGATTGGGGGCGGGGGCAGGGCCCCCCGGGGTTGTGGTCTGGCCCCCCAAGCCTGGCACATCCTCCCCCTGGAAACAGGTGTTCTCCTCCAGAGTCTCTGGCTGCGGGTGTGCGGTGCCTGATGGCCCTGGAACCGCGCGGGGGACGAGTGAAGTCAGGGGAAGGGTCCCCTCACTGCCACCCCCCCCAACCCCCTGCCGCTAGGTCGGCAATGTCACAAGGTGGTT
>NW_024417368.1:0-2722 GCF_014898765.1 Herpailurus yagouaroundi | reverse complement strand
CTCTCTCTGCCCCTCCCCCCCTCGCGTTCTGTCTCTGTCTCTCTCAAAAATAAATAAACATTAAAAAAAAATTAAAAAAAGATAAAATGAAGCTATTTAACTATCCCAAGATGGGGGGCGGGGGGTGGAAATATCACTTGGCATAAAGGCCCCCGCAAAATATACAGGCAAAGGATTGTTGGATTATAATTCTAAGGGGACTAGCAGATGTCAAACGGCGGTAAAAGGCACATCAGTCCCCGAGACCCCCCTCTTCAGACTGTCAGAGAGTAAACTGAGATGGGGCGATCTCACCATGTGGGATTCAATTTCAGCTCTGGCCTGACGTCTTTTGTATCTCAGGGGTGTGTGCCCCGCCCTTCAGGAAACGGGGACATACACTATGACAAGGGACTGCAATGTGACTTTTGGCCGAGGCAGAGAACACCTGGGTCCTACCGACTGACCAACACACCGCACTATGTCTGGAAGGTTTCACAGCGTCGTCTGTGTAAACAGCCGAGAGGCGGTCACGTCCACAGATGGCAAAATCAAACCGGTTGGCAACATTTCCCCCCAAGGCAACTGGCTTATTATTTCTGTCTACGACTTTGTTTTGTTGCCTTAACTTCCACAATCAGAATGAGGTGGGTTCTTCCTGCTTACAAGCTCCTGAGGCTCAATGTTCTGAAGACACAACCGTCTAGAATTGTGTCCCTATGGTGGCTGATAGCTCCTTGTGGCTGTTTAAACTGACATCGAGAGTAACGACCAACAAATAAAATGAGCAATTCACTTCCTCAAACAATTCATTTCCTTCACTTTCTTGACACGTTTCAAGGGCTCTGTGGCCACACGGGGCTAGTGGCTACTGTAGTAGGCGTGGTTACAGCACAATTCCATTGTGGTGGAAAGTTCTACTGGGCGGGGCTAGCTTAGAGGACACGCGTCTTACCAATGGAGAAACTGTAATCCAGAGCCACCACCCGGCATAGCCCCGCAGCTGGCAGAGAACCCCGACGCTGGGGCCAGGACTCTGGATTCATGATCACGGCCCCGTCAGAGGACGATATTTCAAACCAGAGCTGGGAGGTCAAGGTCAAATCCAGGCACTGGCCCAGCAGCTGCAGGGCCCACATTCACACCCACTTTTTCATCAGCTGCTGCGTTCTCTGCACTCTGCTCAGGGCTCCTCCGCCTCGCCAGTCACGCCGTCTCCTACCTGGACCTGGCCAGCGGGCAGCCTGTGTTTGCTGGGTACCAGGGGTCTGCAGGGTCCTCCCCTTGCCAAGAGCTGCCGCTGACCAGCTCCAGAGGGAGGTGACTGCCAGGGTAAGAGCGCTCGCAAAGACTTACATCCGTGATGCTTTCGACAATTTCAAAGCTGCTCACATTCTCATCCCACTGGTCTCTCAGGGTCCCAGCAAGTGGCTTAACGCAGCCCCACACCTTCTCTGGCGTCCCATTCACGATGCCTTCTCCCCGGTACCTGGAGCACAAGGAGGAAGGTGATGCCGGGCATCAACCAAACCCTTTTTATCCTGGGATCGTACACAAGGACTCGGTGCCACACATCTGTCACCGCTCTTTGAGACAGCCTCGCAGATTGGGGGCTGAGGTTTACCAGCCCGCCTCCCCTCAGGCCTGCAGGAATGGACAGTGACTTTCACGAGAGAGAGTTTGCTGGAAATGGTTGAGATAAAAACAGGAAGGTTTTCTGGACGACAACTGGCCAACTGCTTCCAGGGTGCTCGGGGAGACTGGAATTATTTTAGGAAGCAAACCCACAGAGACATCCAGAACGGCGTGGCACTTCTGATGAACTTGGACAAGGCACTTACAGGTTCCCTGGAAACTCCATAGATGGCCTCCAGGAAACCGAGACTCCATTCTGTCAAAAGGCACAGAATCGCAGAATTTAGGGCTAGAAGGGCTCTGGGAGATCACCTGGCCCCTTCCCCTGGTCTGGAAGTCTGGAGCCTTGAGAGGTGGGATTCTCCAAGGTGCGTGACCCCACTCGTGTGCCAGGGCGGGGGTCCTGGCCAAAGCTGAACGAGATGGAGCTCTTGGATTCCAAGAGCTCTGGGCGGTTTTCCAACCTCTCCAAATCACCTCGCATTTTGTTTCCTCCAGCAATGTCAGTCTGCTCGTTAAAAATCATGAGCTGCGCAGGCAAAAACTATTCCCATGCCGCCCTCCCGGGAACACAGAGAGGTGCAGGCTTTGGAACCTGGTGTTTTGGCTCGACTCCAAACCACCGTGTGCTAGCCAGGTGGCCTTGGACAAGTCACACAAGGAAAGGGACAGACACTTATCTCCCGGGGTCATAGTGTGCACAACAGGCCTAGGATTTTTTTTTTTTTTTTTTTTTTTTTTTTTTAAGGAAACAACCCTCAAGGGAATCTCCTCCCAATCCAGCTCCAGGGTATTGGAATGCAGAAAGCAGCGGGAAGAGGAGGAGCCTGGGGTCTACGGAGGAGACCCCGGCCCCAGGGAGCAAAGGCCCCACGACCCCTTCCTGCCCAGCTCCTCACTCACGGCTTCCCGGCAAATTTTCCATCCTGACTTGTCTCGCCGGTACTGGAGCATCTTCTCCGCCACCGTCTCGCCCATCTGCGCGGCCAGCGCCGGGTCCATAGCGCCAAGGGCCGCGCGTGGCTGCGGGGTCGCGTCCCGGCTGAGCGGCGGCGGGCGCCGGGTCCCGGAGGCCGCAGCTCGCGGGCCCGGGCGGAACCTGGGCCCC
>NW_024417367.1:725-3412 GCF_014898765.1 Herpailurus yagouaroundi | reverse complement strand
CATCAGACTCTGTGCTGACAGCTCGGAGCCTGGAGCCTGCTTCGGATTCCGTGTCTCCCTCTCTCTCTGCCTCTCCCCTGCTCATGCTCTGTCTCTGTCTCAAAAGTAAATAAAAACATTAAAAAAAAAATTAAAGAAAAAAAAAAAAAAAGAACGTCAGTGCCCTCCTGGGCTTGCACGGCCACTGAAACGAGCAATTTGAAGTATTAGGACTACAAAGGAGAAAACTAATTTATATTCAAAATAAGAGCTTTTCATAAGAATTTTTGATTCTCAATTTTTTTCAAAAAAACCCCCCGGCGTTAGCCATTTCACACACACTTATCCAGAGCCTACTGGATGCGAGGTAAAAATCTGTTGGAATGATCCCCCAAAGGCCAGGCTCTCACCAGCGGCGCTGCCTGAACCGAGCCTCCCTCGTAGCACCCAACACCTCCCGCTTACAGAGCCCGGTGCCAAGTAACTGTGCGAGAGGGTCCTGGCCCACTGTTTGTCTAATTCTCCCCACTGTCCACAAGTCCCTTCTCCTCCCTCCTCCCAAGTCTGCCTTCCACACTCTCCTTCCAGTGCAAGCTTCCAGCCCAGCACCACGAGATTCCGATTTTCGCTTCTGTTACCAACGGACCGTCCTCAACTTCTCCAAGCCGAGAAGCGGTCTCTCCCAGCGATTCTGTAGCGCCAGCAAGGCGAGAAAACAAACACGAAACCTTGCTTGACTGCACTCAACTGGCACACGTGAGAAGCGGGTTGCTCTGGGGAGGCAGAGGCCAGCACTCCAACCCAGCTAAGGAAGGCCGGAGCCAAAGCACGGGCTGTCTCTGGCCGCCACCCGTCTTTCCCGATCCCGGATGGGGGCATCGGGGCGGGGGGCGGGGAACTAAGCCCCCACTCTGCAATACCCCAGGGAAACGAGTACATTTTACCTCCTCACATTGATCTGCAGACTTCATCTTATGAACGCTGTACCCTGTGGCTGCACGCTATGATCTAGCAACGGAAAGAGCGCATTTTGAAGGGAGAAGAGAAGTTTGCACCCTGAGGGTCCACAGAGGTTATGCACTTGACTAGCAGCACGCCAATGACTCTACCCGCAAGGTCTTCAACACATTTATTTAACGTAATCCAGCCACTACACAAAATGCTCTTCTCCCCGCTTCTTACCAGAGTCGATAAAGAATCGAAGTCCTTTGGTAGCTCAGGTGCGGCTGCGTCAACATGCACAGCGGTAGTGACATCCCCAGAGTCAGAGACAGGCGTGAGAGGTCTTATCTTTAATAGGTCACCTTTCTGGGATCTTTGACCCCAGGCGCTCATGCAGACAAGAGCCTCGACGGCTTCGATGTCATTCTGCTCCAAGACGCTGCACGTAGACCTTTCGCTATCGTGCCGCTTCCTCTCCAGGATCGACTCACAGATGTCCATGAGGTCCACCTAAAGGCGACACAACACAATGGCTTCTCAGTCCGGGGGAAGCTGAGGGCGCGACCCCGAGGGGCGCGTGGATACGCACCCCAAGCACGTGCACTACACACGTAACACACACACGTGACCACACACAAACCCCGTATTCTAGAAAAATATGCCAACGGAACATTCACATCAATTTCACTTTTTTTTTTTTTTAAGCCAACGTTCTGAAGAGTGAGGACGACTGGACTCGGCTGGCAAGCCAGTGTCCACGGAAAACCCCGATTGTTAAAAAAAAGTTAAGTTAATGTTTTCCTCCAGTAAATGACCAGTAAGCCTTTAATGCCACAGGTGTAAGCCCCGGGGGAGAAACGGACTCGGACTCTGAGTCTTCGGCTGGCGAGAGGAAACATGGCTCTTCAGAGTTGGCACCGCCACCCGAAGAGCATCCCTACGGATGCGTTTCTGGAACTCTCTGAAGCACTGAGCACAGCCTTCTAAACTCAGGGCATCACCACTTGCAGAACTTCCCGGCGGCTGAACTCCACGTGTGCCAGGAAGGTGGAGCCCATGCTGGTTTAGCCCTGTTCCCCACGCTCAGAACACTCAGTCACTCCTTAACGCCACAAGGCTAGGCGGCAGACAGGAAGAAGAATTTTAAAAAGCTACTGCAACCCAGGAGAGGGACATCTTTCCTGCGTGTCACACCAGTCTAAGCAGGAAGGGGGGACAGAAGCAACTGGAATCCACTGATCCCTTCCCAAAGACCCTTTAAATCTGCAAAGATACAGGTTTCCACTCAGCTCGCCTCAGCATCAAATCCTGCTTTCCCGCAGGTCCCCCCAGAGCAGGCCAGGATCGTGACCGCCGCTGGCCGGGCTTCTGACCTCGGCCTGGTCCCCGGAATCATGAGGTCACAGACAGGAGGCTGTGGACGGCAGGTATGCAGCGCACTCAGACCTCTCTCTCTCAAGCCCTCAGGGTCCTCGAGTCTCGACGACCAAGGTCCCAGCCGCCTTCAAGCCCAGACACCAGGTGGCCAAGGCTGAGGAAATAAGCACCCTACTTCACCTCCCCCACCCCGCCTTCTTTTCAGCTTTGCCCCGCCCTCTTCCCCTCACCCATCGAATGTGGTCTTCACGCCAGCTTTGCCCCGCCCACCGCATCTAGTCTTCAGGCCAGTTTTACCCCGCCCCTGCCCCGCCTTCCCGTCCGCTTTGCCCCGCCCTCCACCCCCACCTACCTCAAGTGGTCTTCAAATGAGCTTGCTCCGCCCCCTA
>NW_024417367.1:0-625 GCF_014898765.1 Herpailurus yagouaroundi | reverse complement strand
TCCTTCCAACTCTGCCCCTCCCCTGCCCCGCCTTCCCGCCAGCTTTGCCCCGCCCCCTACGTCACCCACCGCCTGCCGGCTTCCCGCCAGACTTTGCCCCACCCCCAACCCCGCCCACCCCACCCCCCGCGTGCCACCTTCCCGCCAGCTTTTACCCCGCCCCCCTCTCCCTTTCCATCATCCGGACCCCCGCCGTCCGCGGGTCGCGTTCCCGCCCGCCGCGCCCCGCCCAACGGCCGCCTCCTCACACGGCCTGGTGACGTCATGGCTGGAAATAGCCCCGCGCTGGGAGCCGGCAAAGCGGGGGCCGCTGCGGATACTCCAGACAAAGCTACGCGTAGGGCGGCGCGGGGCACACGCCCCCGCGCCACCCGGCGCGTCCCTGCACGGCTGCTGCCCCTCCCAGCTCCTGAGCCCGCTCTCGCCCCTAACCGCACGGCTCCGCCAAGGCCCCGTGCGCGTCCCCGCCCTCCTCCACGCCCCGGCCCCGCACAGGCGGCACGTCCCCGCCTCGCCCCGCGCTCAGATGGGCGCTCACTCACCGCGTGCGCGTCGCCCGGGCCCACGGAGCCCGGAGTGTGCATGGTGCCGGCGGCCCGGAGGCAACAAAGCAGCCGCGGGCGGG
>NW_024417366.1:1485-1897 GCF_014898765.1 Herpailurus yagouaroundi | reverse complement strand
ATGTATAATATCATGTCATCTGCAAAAAGCAAAAGCTTGACTTCATCTTTGCCAATTTTGATGCCTTTGATTTCCTTTTGTTGTCTAGTTGCTGATGCTAGAACTTCCAGCACTATGTTAAACAACAGCGGTGAGAGTGGGCATCCCTGTCGTGTTCCTGATCTCAGGGAAAAAGCTCTCAGTTTTTCCCCGTTGAGGATGATGTTAGCTGTGGGCTTTTCATAAATGGCTTTTATGATGTTTAAATATGTTCCTTCTATCCCGACTTTCTCAAGGGTTTTTATTAAGAAAGGTTGTTGAATTTTGTCAAATGCCTTTTCTGCATCGATAGACAGGATCATATGGTTCTTCTCTTTTTTTTTTGTTAATGTGATGTATCACGTTGATTGATTTGCAAATGTTGAACCAGCCC
>NW_024417366.1:0-1475 GCF_014898765.1 Herpailurus yagouaroundi | reverse complement strand
AATGTGATGTATCACGTTGATTGATTTGCAAATGTTGAACCAGCCCTGCATCCCAGGCATGAATCCCACTTGATCATGGTGAATAATTCTTTTTATATGCTGTTGAATTCGATTTGCTAGTATCTTATTGAGAATTTTTGCATCCATATTCATCAGGGATATTGGCCTGTAGTTCTCTTTTTTTACTGGGTCTCTGTCTGGTTTAGGAATCAAAGTAATACTGGCTTCATAGAACGAGTCTGGAAGTTTTCCTTCCCTTTCTATTTCTTGCAATAGCTTGAGAAGGATAGGTATTATCTCTGCTTTAAACGTCTGGTAGAACTCCCCTGGGAAGCCATCTGGTCCTGGACTCTTATTTGTTGGGAGATTTTTGATAACCGATTCAATTTCTTCGCTGGTGATGGGTCTGTTCAAGCTTTCTATTTCCTCCTGATTGAGTTTTGGAAGAGTGTGGGTGTTTAGGAATTTGTCCATTTCTTCCAGGTTGTCCAATTTGTTGGCATATAATTTTTCATAGTATTCCCTGATAATTGTTTGTATCTCTGAGGGATTGGTTGTAATAATTCCATTTTCATTCATGATTTTATCTATTTGGGTCATCTCCCTTTTCTTTTTGAGAAGCCTGGCTAGAGGTTTGTCAATTTTGTTTTTTTCTTCAAAAAACCAACTCTTGGTTTCGTTGATCTGATCTACAGTTTTTTTAGATTCTACATTGTTTATTTCTTCTCTGATCTTTATTATTTCTCTTCTTCTGCTGGGTTTAGGCTGCCTTTGCTGTTCTGCTTCTACTTCCTTTAGGTGTGCTGTTAGATTTTGTATTTGGGATTTTTCTTGTTTCTTGAGATAGGCCTGGATTACAATGTATTTTCCTCTCAGGACTGCCTTTGTTGCGTCCCAAAGCGTTTGGATTGTTGTATTTTCATTTTCGTTTGTTTCCATATATTTTTTAATTTCTTCTCTAATTGCCTGGTTGACCCACTCATTCGTTAGTAGGGTGTTCTTTAACCTCCATGCTTATGGAGGTTTCCAGACTTTTTCCTGTGGTTGATTTCAAGCTTCATGGATAGCATTGTGGTCTGAAAGTATGCATGGTATAATTTCAATTCTTGTAAACTTATGAAGGGCTGTTTTGTGACCCAGTATATGATCTATCTTGGAGAATGTTCCATGTGCGCTCGAGAAGAAGGTATATTCTGTTGCTTTGGGATGCAGAGTTCTAAATATATCTGTCAAGTCCATCTGATCCAATGTCTCATTCAGGGCCCTTGATTCTTTATTGACCGTGTGTCTAGCTGATCTATCCATTTCTGTAAGCGGGGTGTTAAAGTCCCCTGCAATTACCACATTCTTCTCAATAAGGTTGCTTATGTTTATGAGTAATTGTTTTATATATTTGGGTGTCCGGTATTCGGCACATAGACATTTATAATTGTTAGCTCTTCCTGATGGATAGACCCTGTAATTATTATATAATG
>NW_024417365.1:0-1482 GCF_014898765.1 Herpailurus yagouaroundi | reverse complement strand
GTCCCCTTCGTCCTCCTCCTATCTCTCCTCCCTCACCTGCCCCCCCCGACCCGCCGCGGGCCCCCCCTTAACCTTCCCCCAGACTCAACCCTAATCTCCATGCCGACCCCACCCTCCTCTCCATTCTAACCCTCCCCTCCAGCACCTTCTACCCACCCCCAACCCTGTCCCTCCCCCTGCTGCCCTTAACCCTCCCCCAGACTCTACCCCAATCTCCTTGCCTACTCCACCCTCAACTTTCTGTCCCCTCCAGCCTCCTCTCTACCCCCCACCCCTGCCCTCCCTCATCCTCCCTACTCACCCTCCTCCCAGTCTTCACTCACTGGCCACACAACAGGCCAAGAGAATATGCCAACCTATGGTCTAGAAACTGGGTGACTCACAGTTGGTTTGCACCTAAGTGGTTTTCCAGATGGCTAAAACCAAGAAGCATCCCCCCCCCATCCCCAGCAAATCTGGAGGAGTTGATTATCCCATCTAGAAGAGTTGAAGACACTTATCTTCCAGAAGGCCGGGCTAACAAAGTGTAAATGAGATCTGGAAGGAATAATCTTGTTATGTAACTTCTCTACCTCAACTTCCTAATCTGAAAAACAGGAATGGTGGCAAGCCTATGACTTTGCTGCAGGATGTGGGAAGGGGGCAGGATGGCACCTAGATAGGATGAGGAGTCCAAGCCCACTAGGCAGTAAGTAAGCCTCTTCCCCTGTTGGAATAATTGGTGGCAAACAGGGTGTATGGTTTGGGCAAGGGTCTACCCCACTCCAGGGCACCCAGAGGAAAGAAAAGGGCTAGAGCTGAGGCAAACACCCCATTTGTGTCCATAGGGTCTCCTAGTCTCTGACCCCAGGAGGAAGGGAAGACCAACCAAGGATCTGGCACGGCTGCTGTTTCTTGGTTGGCTGTTTTCTCTCCTTCCTAAGACTCAATACTTAACAAATTTCCAACTTAAGGAACTGTCTGTATTTCTCCCCAGCTTTAAAGAGGTCTAATTGACAAATTACAATTGTGCATATTTAAGGTGTACGACATGATGCTTTGATACACGTATACATTGTGAAATGATTGCCACAACCAAGCTCATTAATCCATCCATCTGGGGCGCCTAGGTGGCTCAGTGGGTGAAGCATCCAACTCTTGATTTTGGCTCAGGTCACAATCTTGTGGTTCGTGGGATCAAGCCCCACATCAGGCTCTGTGCTGACAGCACGGAGCCTGCTTAGGACTCTCTCCCTCTCTCTGCCCTTCCCCTCCACACGTGTGTGCAGCTCTCTCTCAAAAATAAACAAACAAAAAGCCACCCATCATCTCACATAGTTTCCATTTCGATCTATTCTTTGCAAATCTCAATTATACAATAACTACAGTCAGCAGGCTGTACATTAGATCCCCAGAACTTATGCATCCTACAAATAAGTCTGTACCCTTTTTCCCACCCCACCCCCACCCCTGGCAACCACCATTGTCTCCGGTTCCACAAAC
>NW_024417364.1:0-3718 GCF_014898765.1 Herpailurus yagouaroundi | reverse complement strand
TTCTACTCTCCAATGTATACATTTTCTTGTAGGTGTATATTTCCTTGACAATAATTTGTCATAATTTACAATGATTACAATAATTTACAATTTACAATGACAATAATTTGTCATACATACATAATTTATGATGTATTTCTCCTAATCAGCTGTTTTACTTGAATCTGGTCTCTATTTCCTCTGCTATATTCCAGCTGTATCCTCCTAACTAATCTTGATGAAATCTGTTGGGGAGATTTACTGCTTTGTACCTCATAGTCCACTTGTTTTAATACATTTTTTTTAAATCATGCTGAAACTTCTATAATGGACAGAAATTGTCTTTGTATTTATTTTTCCCTATGGTGCCTGTCATAAGGTTTGATACATAGGTGGGTGATAACCATAAATAAAAGAGTGAAGATAAAGTCTGTTAGTACCAATTATGAATTAACATAAGACCAATATTTGAAAATATTTTTTTATTGTTAAATTGTAATAGAGTAATCAGGGAAATAAGGAAACAGGATACTTAATTTAGAAGTGAAAACAGGACAAGTAGACAAAAATTAATGGACAACTCAGAGACAAAGATCAAACAAGAGTAGTGTAGGTATGTTTATAGGAATCAGAAACAACAACAACAACAAAAAGGAAATATATACAGGACAGAGTGATTTATAAACCAAAACTAGTTTAGAAGGACTTTTATAATTGGTTATTTTATCTATGAATCCATGTATGAGTAACACATGAGGCAATAGTGAGTGGAGTTCTTATCTACCACTCTCATGATTCTGAGCAGAATTATGTCTGATAATCCCATGCTTTGGACTCTAGCTTCTCAGCCTTTGAATATATATTGTGGCTTATTTCAATGGTAAGTGGGACAGAAAAAAGGTACTTTTATTTATTTCCTTCATTAGGAGGATGGGAAAATATCCTGAGTTTAAAAACTGATTTTTAGAAAAAAACAGAAGCAAACAAAATCTTCCTTTGAATATTCAATGAGGTTAAGGCCTTAGTAAACTTTGTTTAGTTTAAATTTGTTATGAACATATAGTAGATTACTTGAACTGAGGTGTATCTTCCAGTGATGGGCATGTTCTGCCAGGCACTTAACCTCTTTATTAAAATGATTACTAAAATAGCTCAAATTCAACAAGACATTTAAAGCAAGTTATAGGATACAAATACAATGTAAAATAAAGTGTCTTCACTTTTGAAGGATTTTTGTCCCTTTTTAGATGAAGTTAATCATGGGTAGTATCTATGGAAGTATTTTGGGAATTAAAGGCCTTAGCTCTTAAATAAAAATCCTATTCCATAAGCTAATTCTGCCTATCCATTAGGCCAGCCTGGCCATGGCACAGAGGCTTTCCCAATTTGAAAAGTAAGATAAAAGCAGAATATGGGGAAAATCATATTGTTTGACCTGTGTGATGATGTCCCAGAAGCAGGAAGGGAGGGTGCTTCCTGTAAGTGGGTTCAGAGTAGGCAATCCATCCAGAGACCAGAAAACTTTTAGTTGTTGGAGGGAGAAATAAATAATCCCACCACTGTGCTCCAGATGCTCCTGAGGGTGCCATTTGGATGGAACTTCTTTCTGAGAAACAAATGAAAAACATGCTTTTCAACCCTCCTGGCCCATGCTTCTTTCAAGCATAGCTCTGATCCCCTCTTCTAGGAAACTGACTTGAGTTGCTGGGCCAGGTTAACTGGGTGTTAGCAATTCCATCCCCCAACCCCCACCCCGCTTCAACTTGTATTGAAATAAAAACCACTATTTGAAAATACAAACATATGAAATAATTTTTTACCTTGTTAATTACAGGAGGCTCTTGGGATATTTTTTCTCTGCCTGTAGTGACTTTTTTCTGCCTTTGGTGACTTTTTTACTTTGGAAAGTTGCCACTCTTCCTTTTGCTGGCATTTCTCAGGTTGGTGTATAAATATGTTGGCAATTGTCTCTATACACCAGGAGTTTGGGTGGCGGCTGTGGTTGATCTCTTATTGACGATTTGCAATATGTGGTTCTGTACATGGGAATCTTTAATATCTACCTTTAAATAGGTAGATATTTATCTCTCAGCCATCTTTCTAAATATCTTATATTTGGGAAAAATCCAAATTTATTTAAAAATGAACATATGTTAGCCTTTTTAAGTTAATTTGTTCATTAAGCAAATATTTGTTAATCACTCATCCATTCCTAGACACTCTCCCAGGCCCTGGAGATATAGAAATGAGCAAGACAGAGGTGGTAAAAAATCTCATGGATCTTACATTGTAGAAAGAGAGGGGAGTGATGAGACTGAAAATGAATAAACAAGTAAATATACAAATGCCATGATATAATTTAGGTAGCTATAAATGCTCTGAGAAAAACAAAATTGGGGGATAAGATTAAAAAGTATTGGAAATGGGGTGAAAAACACCATTTTGTGTGGTCTAGAAAGATATCTATGGAAAAGTGACATTCAAGCTGAGACTCCAGTGACAGCCATGTCACTGTCTCTGGGGGTAGAGTATCCAGGTAGAGAGACTGTCAATGGCAAATCCTCATATAGAATGAACTTTGCAGGTTCAAGAAACTGCAGGCCACTGTAACTGGAACTAATAAATGATGAGAAGAGTGGAAGGGATGGGATGTGAGAGGTAGTGTCTCAGGATGTCTTCACTTTAAGAAATTGAGAACTGTGACTCAGACTGGATTAGACAATAAGAAGTTATCTCACAGGGGATGTTGGAAGATAGGCCAGGCTCCAGGGTTAGTTGACATCATCAAAATGATCTATGACATCATTAGGATGCAGGTTTTCTCCACCTCTTTACTATGCTATCTTTTGGCAGCTTCCCTTATGACCTCAAGCTGGTTGCGGTTGGTTTAGATACTATACTCAAGCACAATACATGGAGGAGAAGAAGGGGATTCCCAGAAGCAAATCATCTAATTTCCTTTCTTGTATCATTTGGCTGAGTTTGGATCTCAAGCCCATTTGTTTAAAGAACAACGGTAAGAATGGAGTTACCATGTTTGTTTATTCTCAGTTGTTATCAAAATGTGGTCTCTGAAACAGCAACATGAGTATTACCTGAGAATTAATTAGAAATTTAAGACTTAACAGAGAAAAGCAAATATCATATATTTGCACTTACATGTGAAACCTAAAAGCAAAACAAGACAAATGAATAAACAAAAAGTGGAATCAGGCCTATAAATATAGAGAACAAACTGATGGTTGCCAGAAGGAAGGAAATGGTGGGGGGAATGGGCATAATGGTTGAAGGGGATTGGGAGATACAAGCTTCCAGGTATGGAATGAATAAGTTACAGGGATAAAAGGTACAGAATAGGGAATATAATCAATGGTATTGTAAAACATTGTATGGTGACAGATGGTAGCTATACTTGTGGTGAGCATAGTATCACATATAGACTTACCAAGTCACTATGTTGTAAACTTGAAATTAAAGTAACATTGTGTGTCAACTATACTTCAATTTTATTTTTATTTTATTTTATTTTTTTTAAATTTTTAATTTTTTTTTATTTATATATGAAATTTATTGTCAAATTGGTTTCCATACAACACCCAGTGCTCATCCCAAAAGGTGCCCTCCTCAATACCCATCACCCACCCTCTCCTCCCTCCCACCCCCCATCAACCCTTAGTTTGTTCTCAGTTCTCAACAGTCTCTTATGCTTTGGCTCTCTCCCACTCTAACCTCTTTTTTT
>NW_024417363.1:0-2983 GCF_014898765.1 Herpailurus yagouaroundi | reverse complement strand
GTTGGTGGGTTGAGCCCCACGTTGGGCTCTATGCTGACAGCTGAGAGCCTGGAGGCTGCTTCAGATTCTCTGTCTCCCTCTCTCTCTGCTCCTCCCTACTCACACACTCTCTCTCTCTCTCATTAAAAAAATAACAGTAAAACATTAAAAAAAAAAAAACAGTAAAAGGGGCGCCTGGGTGGCTCAGTCGGTTGAGCGTCCGACTTCAGCTCAGGTCATGATCTCATAGTCTGTGAGTTCGAGCCCCACATCGGGCTCCGTGCTGACAGCTCAGAGCCTGGAGCCTGTTTCGGATTCTGTGTCTCCCTCTCTCTCTGACCCTCCCCCGTTCATGCTCTGTCTCTGTCTCAAAAATAAATAAACGTTAATAAAAAAAAATTTAAAAACACAGTAAAAAATGATAAAAAAAATTAAAACATCTTTATGAATAGACTTATTAAAATAAGCAGGGGCTGAGTTTGGTTGACTTGCTCTTTGCACTTGTAACTTCTGGGATGGTCTCATGAAGCAGCGTGTGAGGCACATGTGCCACAAGCAGGGATCTCATTTTCAATGGGAAGGACAATGTCTCTTGCTCTTTTCAGGTCTCATCACATTCTCTAAGCAATACCTTCCTCTTCAAGAAACGCAGGCAGAGGCAGAGTGCTTACTGTCGAATGAAGTATGCTCCCACACAGGTGGCTAGGGGCAACTAACTCAGGTCTGGTGATGGTGGAAGGATTGGATGCAGCTGGGGCTGACCACTTGCTATATATATGCCATGACCCATGCTTCCGTGGAAGAACTGCACGAACTTCCAGGCCACCTAATTATGGGTAAGTTGTGTATGAAATAAGTGGAGAAAATAGACCGAGCTGTCCTGCCACACTGTGTCTGGTTACTCTTGCTTTAGTGGTTTTATTATATATAAATAGATACGTGTAAATATATGTGTAATATATATGCATGTATAGTGTAAATCTACAACTACTTATACCCTAGTTTCCCCCCATCGTCTCTTTCAGCAAGAATAAGCTTTTAAAAGTTCTTATAGAATGAAAAATTAAATCCAAATTTTGGTTTCTCAATGAAGTTCATGATGAATGTGTAAATTGCACAGAGTATTTATCAACATTTACCACGGCCAGTAATAAGGCTGGCTCTAGTAAGGAGTCTCTAGTAATATCACTGACTAAGTGAAAAGTAGAAGATTCAAATTTGCTGAAGAAAAATCCGCATCTACTTCAAACATTCGTTAGGAATTTTTTTTTAATGTTTATTTTTTTTGAGAGCAAGACAGAACGCGAGTTGGGGAGGGGCAGAGACAGAGGGAGACACAGAATCCAAAGCAGTCAGCACAGAACCCGATGCGGGGCTCGAACTCACCAACCGTGAGATCAAGACCTGAACCGAAGTCGGACACCCAACTGACTAAGCCACCCAGGAGCCCCTAGTTAGGAATTTTTAAAAGAAGACTGTGCCTGAAAATGACTGTGTAACACATGCAGATACATAGGTGTATTTTCTTAGCTGAGAAGCATGATTCTCACTTAGAGCAAATGATGCTTTTCTAAAGTACTTTTGTTCACTTTCAAGTCTAAGTTTTCTCGTGCACAGGTGAAAAGTAAAATGATATCTGTTAATGTGTTGGCTTTTTAAACTTTGCACCCAGTTCGATAATGTTGGTTTTATATTGGTGTCATCAAATAAATTAATTACAATAATAGTTTGATTTCTTTTCATCCGATTCAAGTTAAGTTTTTAGAAGCTCATTCCGTCAAAGAATCTAACTTCATTTGTGAATGCTATTGTAGTTTCAGTTTAAAAAGTTCCACATCAAAGTAAAAGGATTTGGTTTTCTTTGATAATAGAAATGTAAATTTTGAAGGAGTACAGCTTTATGGAAAAACAATGTTCTTATTAAATTAAGAAACCCATGGATCCAAAAATATTCTTGGGATTGATTGAGATGCATGCATAATTCATAATCATTTAAAAAAGTGTAGTAATAATTTACTAATGTAAATAAAAGCTATAATTATAAACATTTATAATTTTTTAATATACACAGATTAATGAAAGTACCAAATTTTGGTGAAGCTAATTTGAATTTAAATAAGAACTATTATTAATTAAATTCTTTAAGTATCTGAGACTCAAAAAGAACTAAGTAAACCCAAGTATCCTATAATAGCAGTAAGCCTTTTGGTTAGGAAGTCCTGTATGAGCACATTGGGTATAAAATGAAATAGAAACCTTTAATCAAAGTATTTAAGAAATGAAGTACCCTGCAAAATCCAGCTACCAAAGGTTTTAGCAACTTGTAATTATTGAATTCAAAATTTGCAAATAGGAAGATATGGAAATTTATTCCTATAATGCAAAGGAAAAGCTGAACAATTTTAACAGAGCTGAAATCGGTTTAATTTTGAACTTCTGTGATTTTGAGGTAAAGTGACTTGACATCTGAGAATGATTTGTTTTCTTCTCTACAAAGTTCTTACAATATTATTGACTATATTTCCAATGCTATACTTTACGTTTTTGTGACTTACTTTTTTTTTTGTGACTTACTTATAATGGAAGTTTGGGGGTGCCTGGCTGGCTCAGTCAGTTGAGCGTCCAACTCTTGATTTTAGGTCAAGTCATGATCTCAGGGTTGTGGGACCAAGCTCTGCAATAGGCTTCTCAGTAAGTGTGGAGCCTGCCTTGAGATTCTCTCTCTCTCCCTTAGCCCCTCTCCTGCTTGAGCACCCACGCACTCTCTCTCTAAAAAAAAAAATAATGGAAGTTTGTACCTCTGAATCCCCTTCACCTACTTTGCCTATCTTCAGCCTCCTCACCTCTGGCAACCACCATTTTGTTCTCCATATTTATAAGTCCATTTCTGTTTTATTTGTTTTGTTTGTTTGCTTTGTTTCTTAGATTCCACATAAAAGTGAAATCATATGGTATTTGTCTTTCTTTGTCTTATTTCACTTAGCATAGTAACCCTCTAGGTCAA
>NW_024417362.1:0-1157 GCF_014898765.1 Herpailurus yagouaroundi | reverse complement strand
GAGGAGGAGGAGGAGGACTTGGAGGACGAGAAGGAGGCCCCTGGAGGTTCCCAGGAACCCAGTGACGGAGGAGGTGGGCCTAAGCCTAGGCTCTTAGCCCAGGTGTGTCACCTCCTGCCAAGGTGCGTGCTCACCCGCCCACAGAGGGCCAACCCGGGAGCCAGGCAGGCCAGGAATGGTGACGTTGATGTCGGGAAATGACCCAGGAGCCTGGCCAGGCTACACCCTCTTCGTGTCCTCCTCAGGCTCTAAATATAGACCGCAAAACACAGGTGGTCACCTGCTCAGAAAGAGGTGAAAGGTCTTCTTCCACTGAGGGCCGGCCCAAATCTGGGTACCTGGCTGCTATTTCTCACTAGGCCACCAGCGCCCTCTGTGGCCTTGGCTGAGCCCACGTTGGAGGCGGTGACGGGCAAGGCCTGCGTGGCCGCCCGGACGTGGCCTGGAGCCCAGTTCTCGCGCCGAGACCTCCCCAGAGCTGCAGCTAGGCCCCAACCCCGTTCCCCGAGACCCTGTGCAGGGGCAGGGCCGGGTCTCAATGTGAACGACCACCGGAGCAGCACTGATGAATCCCCTTCCGTGTACAGGGAGGGCAAGGGGTGGGCAGTGGGTAGGAAGAGGGCCAGGTGGCTGGCAGGGGATGGCTTGAGGTGCCGGGGACGTAGCGGTCCCGTGTGAGCCTGGCTTGCCCCGAGGGCAGCGGGGGCACTTTTGAAGGGTCAAGACCAGCGGGAAGGAAAAAGTGCCCCAGAGATTTGGCCTCCGGACCCCTCTCCCTTCGACTGGGGGCGGCCGGCTGTCCAGGGGTTCTCCAAGCCAGGGAGCGATGGAAGGCCCGGTGGGGTCTGTGGCAAACCCACAAGCACGGGGCCTGCCCAAAGGGGACAGCTGCCCGCCGGCCCCCACCCGGCCTCCGGTTGCCCAGGAACACAGACCCCATGTGGCCAGATTGTCTGAAGTTACGGGAGAAGCCAGAACTGCGGATTTTCACGTGAAATCACCTGACCTTCTACTGTCGGCTCAAAACTGTAAAAATACTTTGCAGGCCAAGCAAAACGCACGTGTGGGCCGATGTGGCCTGCCTCCAGCCCCTGACTGCCAGTTCTCTGCCCGTCTTGTAAGCTTCCTCTGCGGGGAGCATCCTGGCGGTGGAACGG
>NW_024417361.1:2593-3415 GCF_014898765.1 Herpailurus yagouaroundi | reverse complement strand
GCTGGTTGAGGCCAGGGAGGCTGCTGCAGCCTACAACGCCCAGGACAGTCCCCCCATCCTACCCCCACAACATATACGACTGGCACAGAACCTCAATACTGCCAAGGCAGGGAATTTTTACAATTGCCTGTGAGCCTATAATTATGTTAAAATGAAACCTGAAAAAAGATCCCACAACGCTCAGTACATCAGGGCTCTACTTCCCTGGGAATCCGTCAGCCACCCCTGGAAAAAAACGCGACGGGCTCCATTAACCAAAGGATTCAGCCGTCCAAGCCACCTATAGGAGAATGGCAACGTGTGACTTCCGTCGCACATTTCGGTGGTGGCGTGACAAACAGCCACGGCTCAGGGCCGAATTCACACCAAGATCAAGTCCCCAGTATCCTCGGTTCCTTAAGCAAACCCTCCTCCGGGATTAAGACAAGACTCCCTCTGGAGCCTACCACACAGAACCCCTGCCTTCCACCTCCCTCCAGCCCGACCTTTACGCAAGACAGGGCGGTCTGAAAAAGAGGTACCATCTGTAAAGACAAAGCACATGATCAACGTTGACATTAGTCACATACACGTTTACCACCTTACTGCCCTCTAAATCTAGCCCCTCGCTCCCCCACCAGGCCTCCGGAGCCTGGTGTGTGCATCATGCACCATCCACCCCGTGAAGCCAGGTCGGGGAGTTCACATTACACACCCCAGGCTGCGATACAATATTCCTTCCTCCGCAAATGCCTCCGACGACATAATGACCACCCGCTTGTGAGAAAGTCCAATGAAGGAACGAATGCTTCCGTTGCATCACGAGTGGCACAGACACCGAAC
>NW_024417361.1:0-2493 GCF_014898765.1 Herpailurus yagouaroundi | reverse complement strand
ACGTTTATTTATTTTTGGGACAGAGAGAGATAGAGCATGAACGGGGGAGGGGCAGAGAGAGAGGGAGACACAGAATCGGAAACAGGCTCCAGGCTCTGAGCCATCAGCCCAGAGCCCGACGCGGGGCTCGAACTCACGGACCGCGAGATCGTGACCTGGCTGAAGTCGGATGCTTAACCGACTGCGCCACCCAGGCGCCCCAGGAGAGGGCTCTTAAAAGCTCACCCAGCTCATTACAAAGAATGGCAGGCTGGGGGAGGCAGCTCTCCCAGGGAGCCTCGAAGTGGGGTGTCTGGAATTTCCAAGGACCTTTTTCCAGTTTGGGGATCAGCGATCCAGCCCTCGGCACAGCTGTGATGACTTTTTCAAAGCCCCCCCCCCCCCCCAACTTCCACGCTGTCTACAGGGGCAGGGGATGTGACCCACGCTCTCTACCCACCGGACCTTATTTAACACTTGATGTCAAACAGGTCCTTGGTAACCACCTGAGGAATGAACGAACAACTCAAACACAGACTAGCACAGCCATCCGCTGACACACTGGAAGGTTTTGTTGAACAGCTTTTAAAACAACTGACCGAGCCAAGAGAGGTGGCAGGTTCGGGCTTCCTTTGTGGATGAGGACACCAAGAGTCAGGAAGCTGAGTGCCGAGCCCCAGACCCGGGTATGAAGTGTGGTCCTCAGAGTCCGTCTGGGGCTTCTCTTAGATTCCCCTGCCCTCCCCGCAGTGAGTCCCAGAACCCAACATACGTGTCTCCCGCCCACCATGCCCAGCCCTGCGCTAATCCCACAGCAGGTACTAAAAACCAAAAGCACCTGCAAATCTGATCCAAACTACCAAAGCAAAAAGGCCTTGGGTCCAAAAGCGCAGGAGAAGGGCTTTCAAATCTCCCAAGCCAACCAGTGATGCTAATGTCCTAAAAGGGTCAGTGCCTCGGGTTCCTCACCTGTAACATAAAAAGAATACCCACCCCTCACAGCCACTGAAAGAATTAGATGACACAGTTATACACAAAGCTCCTCACGGAGGCACAGCAGATGGTCTACAAATGTGAGTGTCTCCTCCTACCGCTGTTATCAAACCACGGTGGTTTTATGCATCTTAACTCTCCTAATTCCCCAGCAGATATTGGAATTTCTGGATGGTTCTGTTCAGGGTTACACAACTCACAGCACCGCCTGCCCATTCGCAGAGTTTGTTCACACGCTGAAGCATGGCAGGGCCCCACCCTCAACCCTGTACACGTGCAGAGGGGCTGCCGAGATGGGCCCACACATTTAAGAGTTCGGTGTCCCCACCCCCTCCCGTTGCCTGTCACCTCCTGCTGACTTTCTGAAGCCTTTAGCCAGGCAAAAGCAATTCCTTCCATGCCAGGAGCTGTGTGAGGGTGCCACCAGCGTGCATCTCCTTTCAAGGAAGGCCACGAGGAGGCCAGGGAATTTGGTTACAAGCCTGCTCACTCCCCAATCCTGAAATACTAGGACCACGGCCCTCTGCGGTTGAAGCAAAGGACATTTGGAACAATTAAGAGAAAGTCCCCCCCCCCTTCACAAGGAGTGAAACCGCATGGAAGTCATTTGCCAAGACAGGGCTGGCAGAGGCGGATGGATGGAAGGCTGGCCCGCAGGCTGCCAGGCGCCCCTAGGCTTTCCTGCCATCTGCAGCCCAACCTCTCCTCGGGCACAGGAGCCTCCCCAGCAGAGGCTCTGCCGTCCTGCCCCAACTGGGCAGGGGATTCACGGGACCCAGGGAGGGCGCTGAGAGGGGACAGTGGCTGGGTAAAGGCCCACTGCTGAGCTTTCTCCCAGAAGGCCGTCGTTGTGCCAAAGCAAGCCAGCCCTTCACGTCGCCAAATCGTAAATTCACTCCCCAGAACACGCCCTGGAGGAAGACTGAAAAAAGTAGACAGAGAAGGAAGGGTGCCCGGCAGAAAGAGCCTTTGCTCGGTCAGTTTCCAACCGGGGCCACCAGCTCCCCAGGCAGCCTCCCCACTGGGCGCACCTGGACCTGCGAGGGGAGCGCCAGCCGGTTGAGGCGCCCGGGAGCTCGGGGCGGCCGGCGGGAGGCGCAGGGCAGTCCCCCAGCGAGGCGGGGGCAGCGACGGGTGGGTCGCGTCCCAGACACACGGGCCTGGAAGCCGGCTGTCCCCTCGCACCAGAGGGCCACCGCTGGGAGAGGCGCGCGGCCACGGGCGCCCCCTCGGGCCGCCCAGTGCACAAAGTCACTTACCTGGCGGAGGCGCCTCGGGAGCCAGCTTCTCCCTCTTGGGAGCTTTCTTGGGCTTGGTCGCCGTCTTGGGCGGCGTGGACTCGGGCGGGCGCGGCTCCCGCTCCCCGTTCCCGGTCCCCGCGGGCAGCGGCGGCGAGAAGGGCTCGGGCTCGGGCTCCGGGCGCGCGTAGTAGGGCTCCCGGCTCCAGGTCTCCTGCACGTAGTAGTCCGGGGCCTGGAGGGCTGCGCCCTGGGCGCCCACCCGGGCCAGGGCCACCGCCAG
>NW_024417360.1:0-6021 GCF_014898765.1 Herpailurus yagouaroundi | reverse complement strand
CTGTTGTGACTCAGGGGTCCTAGGAATGGAGTCAGCTCCCTGCCCGTCACCCTTTATTCTCCCACACACGTGGGTGCACATGGAGCTTTGCTGCAATAGAATGTGTGGTATGTTTCAGGCCTCTGTGGTCTTTGAGGATGTGGCTGTGAACTTCACCCCGGAAGAGTCGGCTTTGCTGGATTGACGTCAGAGGAAGCTCTACAGAGATGTGATGCTGGAGACCTGCAGGAACCTGTCCTCCGTGGGTAAGGATGGCTCCATACCTTCACTGGTCTCTTCAGGAGGAGGGAGAAAAGGTCAGTATTTGCAAATCATTTGAGAGTGTACGTAGAATATCCTTAAGGCTTCACTAATTAGTATTAGAAGTAATAAATGAATGTAGAAAAGTTGCAGAACACAAATTAATATCACAAAATCTGTGCATTTCTATATTTACTACCCACGTAGCTGAGAAATTAAGGAAACAAACCCATGTTCAATTAGTTCAAAGACAATAGAATACCATGTTAAGAGTAAGCAAGGATGTTGAAACATCTTACTCTGGCAGGTATAAAACATTTAATGAAAGACATCGAAGGTGACATTGTCACGGATTGTATGGACTAATTTCTTTGAAAATGCCCATACTATAAAAAGCCCTCTACGTATTGAGTGCAATCTCTATCAATATACTAATAGTATTTTTCAAAGATCTAGAGCAAGAAATTCTAAATTTTCTATGGAAACAGAAAAGATTCCCAACAAACAAAGCAATTTTGAGAAAGCAAAAAACAGTCCTAGATTTCAAACTATAGTAAACAAAACCATATAGTCCTGGCAATAAAAGCAGATACAGAGCTCAAGGCAACACAATAGAGAGTCCAGAAGTCAACCCATGTTTATATGGCCAGATTGTCTACAAAGAAGGAGCTGAGAATATACAGTGGGGAAAAGACTGTCTCTCCAGTAAGTGGTGTTGGGAAAATGAGACAGCTCCCTGCAAGATGAAATTGGAAAGTCTTCGTACCTCTTACCTGAAAGGAAACTCGGTATGGATTAAACACTTCAGGATAGGACTTGAACCCATACATGTCTTAGGACAAAACAGAGGCGCTGAACTCATGGACGTCAGTCTTAGCAATATTTTTGTGGAATTATCCCTTCAGGTAAGGGAAACAAAAGGGAAAGTAAAAAACGGGAACAGGGACGTAACAGACATTTTCCCACCGAAAATACAGAGATGGGCACTTAACGCGTGAAAAGCTGCTCAGTGTCACTAATCATCAGGGAAATGCACATCACAACCACAATGAGCTGTCCCCTCACAGAAGCCAGAATGGCTAGTATCAGAAAGATAAGAAATAACAAGTGATGGTGAAGGTGTGGAGAAAAAAAAAAAAAATCTCGTTGTTGGGATTTAAATTGGTGCAGCCACCTTGGAAAACAGTATGGAGTTTCCACAAAAAACTAAACACAAGTACCATATGTCCATAATTCTGCTTCTGGGTGGGTAAACTTACAAAAAAAACTAACATAAAAAGATATGTGCACTGTCACATTCCCTGTGGCATCAGTCACAATACTTAAGCTATGGAAGCAACCCAGGAGTCCATCAACAGGTGAACGGATAGTGAAGATGTGGTGTCTACACACAAGAGGTATCACTCAGCCATTTGTGACAACACGGTTGGACCTACAGGATATTATTCCAAGTAAATAAGTCAGAAAGGCAAACGTATTTTACTCATGTGTGGAATCGAAACAGCACGATGAATGAACAAACAAACAAACAACAAGAAAGAGAAACAGACTTAAAACTATAGAGATTAAATTGGTGTTTGTGAGATTGGAAGGGGTTGGAGGAACATGTGAAATAGGTAAAGGGGATTGAAAAGTACAGAGTTGGGTTTATTCAGTAAAGAGGTCATGGGAATGCAGAGTCCTGCACAGGGAATATGGGCAGTAATATTGTAGTAGTTTTGTTCAGTGACAGATGGTAATTCCAATTATCGTGGTGAGGATTTTGTAATGACTGTAATTGTCCAAGCACTAGGCTGTACAATGTTACAGATCTTCTGGATCTGGATTTTCCAGATTGCTTGTGGTCCTTCAAATCCTCCCTGGTGAGAGCTCTTCTCAGGGGCAGGACAGCAGCCACACACACACCATCTAATCTCCTAGCGGCACCTGGGGCAGCGCAGACAGGCTCCACCGAGGGCCTCTGTGCCTTCAGAACAGACCAGTGTTCCTCTGGTTGACCAAGTTCTGGAGAAGGAGAAGCATTTGGACACAGCCATTAGAAAGGTGACTCAGCCTTTGCTTGAGAAGATGATGTCTGTCATTCACGTGGCTTCCCCGTTGGACTTTTCATCCATCCTCACCCTCGTGGTGAGCCTTTTGTGTTCCTCTTGTAGAGGTAGGTGTGGACGTGTGTGTTTTGCCCAATTCCTTCCTACTTTGCTTGTCTGATACTTATCTCCACTTTATGTCTATTTTTTTTTTAAGATTATTTATTTACGTTGAGAGAAAGAGTGTGTGGAAGGAGCAGGGAGAGAATCCCAAGCAGGCCCCACGCTGTCAGTGCAGAGCCCACACAGGGCTGGAGCTCGTGAACCATGAGGTCATGACTAGAGCTGAAGTCGGATGCTTAACCCACAGTTTCCAATGGTCAGGCGCCCCAGTCTCCATCTGTTTGGAAGTACTTGTGAGTGAACGGGCCGCCGTTATGTACCCTTTTCCTATTACTGCCAAAGTCCCAAATCACTAGGGTCTTCCGAATTTTTCTTTGGTCACGTGTCCATTCTTTCTGATGAACTTCATCTACATTTCAGGATCAGTGTATGAATAGAAATCAGCATATGGTCTATGTTCTTCCCTTACACACCAGGTCATTTCCAAAGAAATTAAATTAGGCTCCCAATTCTTGTAGTTTCTCCCAGTAAAGGTAAAACGTGTGTATCAAAGACTCCGTGGAACACTTTGCAGAATAGGCTATTGAGTGAAGAGGAAACAGGAATATTTACAATAAAAGATTCCTGTTCTGCTTTTGGAGAAAACCAGAAGTTTCATAGCGGTGGAGCTGAAACCCAAACCCAGGAAGGGTGTGTGAGGTGAGTGACAGTTGTACAGGAGGAACGTGTGGATCCGGAGAGATTGTGAGACTACCTTGAAATTTAAGAACAGCAATAACCCAGCTCAACAATCGTATAGTCAGATTTGCACAGGACAATGTTTTTATAAATGCATTCTGGGTATTGACCATCTGAAAAACAATTCAGTTGGAAATAATGGTCAGGAGAAACTATACGTAAGAAACCCAGAAAGTTATGACTGTTATTAATGCCAATGCATTAATCTTGTTCCACGTTGTAACCATACAGACAGTGCCACAAACGAACCCATTCATTGAAAATGGACATTATGTAGTCCAATGATAATTAACAAGCATCAATAGATCATTTATTAATAAAGAGATCACTTATAATCATTATTCCCTGACAATGTGCCTTCCTATTTTGAACAGAAGTCTTTTGGTGGAGAGTGTCTGTGAACGTTTTGAATGAAGGAGATCAACGTAGAGAAACCCTGAACCCGATTACAAGTCTTACTGTGCATGAGGGGTGTCCTACTGCAGGCAAATCATGCACTAAGTGTAGAGAAGCCTTCACAGATGGTTCCTTCCTAGAGAAGACGTGAAGCTCTCACCCAGGGCTCAAACGTAGTCCCTGTGAGGAATGTGGGCTGGGCTGTAGCTCCGTCTCGAGCCTCAGCACTCACGTGGATGTAGACCTTGTAGAGAGATCCTATGAAGGTCAGGATGCTGGGAGAACATCTGACACAAACGCGAAGAGTCTCAGTAGTGAAAAATCTCTAGAGTGCAAGAAATGTGGAAAAGCTTTCACTTGCACGTCTTCCTTTTAGGGTCGTGTGTCAGTTCACTGTGGACAGAAAGTCCATGAGTGTGACGTTTGTGGGAAAACCTTTATGTGTCACTGCTACCTTACACGTTATGTGAGAACTCACACTGGGGAGAGACTCCTATCAGTGTTAAGAGTGTGGGAGCGCCTTCAGGTATAAGTCAAGCCTGAGAAAACATGTGAGAACACACGCTCAGGAGAAACACTATGAACGACCACACTGTGGGAAAGTCTTCACTTGTCTCTCTTCCTTTCGAGGACACACATGCAAGCACAGTGACATGAAACCTTATGAACTTAAGCACCATGGAAAAGCCTTCAGGTATCCCAGGAATCTTTGAGCACAGACATGCTGTGGGAAAGCATTTCTTCTCCCTTAAAATCTTATTTATTTTTCTTCTTTTCTCTTAAAATCTTAATTAAAATGTGAGCCAATACATTGGAGATGATCCTGAATGCACACAATTTTGGGAAAACTCCAGGTATAGAACTTCATGTATTTTGTTCATGAACATTCAGGTGGGACAAAAATCTGTTCATCGTTGGGAATATGGCTTTGAGTTTCCAGGTGCCTTTTCCTTAATAGGGCTTCCACATGTATGGATTCCTAGTTCATGTCACTGATATGAACACTGATGGTTTTAAGTGTCCTTCTTTGTCCTCTACGTCTGTAGGGTGTAGATGTTGTTATCTCAGACTTGAAGTAATCATATGGTTATATAAAAATATCTGTTTTCCATTACAATGTCTCTTGGACCCTGGGGTGATAAGAAAGTGTCTGTTGAGGGGAGGTGTACATGCAACTTTATATAATTTTAGAGAAATATTTCGTGAATTATACATTCCAGAATATGGCTACTATATGATCATGACACCAGACTTGTCTTATTGAAAGTTCATTTCTGTTCGCTGTTGCGGATACTGGAATTTGCCAATTCTGTGTGTACTTTCGGTCTTTATTATTGAAAGATACATCTCCAGTTCAGTTATCTCTTTATTTAACGGAGATTTGTTAAAATCCCAATATTGGTTAATGTGTTCGGACACTGATTCTTGGTATCTTTGGTCAGTTTTGTTCCCAATTGTGACCTGGAAGAACATCCCTTTGGACCATGACTCAGATTTGCCTGTTTTTGTTTTTGTTTTTGTTTTCCATGAACAGTGATCGTGGTGGAAATACAGTGGGGTGCTTTCCTCTGGCCCCCAGGAGGTAAAGTCTGGAAAGACCAGTACCCTTAATATCAGACAGATCAGTCGGTCAGAATATGGTATCTTGTAAATTTTGGACACAGGAGCCTTTTCCGTTTTATCCCCCCACTGGAGATAAAAACACCTCATTGTTTCCATAGTATTCCACAGTTCCTAGGTACCCCAAAGGCATTCAAACTATGGGAGTAAATGGTTTTGGTTTTACCCTTCACTAAGGTGTATGGCCAAGTAAGCATATGTAACTATCCTGGTGGGTTGGATGTCAAAGGGAAAAGTATTGTTTCCTCAGTACTTTCAAGAGGATTTACAGGGCATTTGGCAGGCTCATTCAGTGGAGCGTGCAACTTTTGGTCTTGGACTTTTGGATTTTGACTCCACACTGGGTGTAGAGATAACGTTAAAACCAATGATAATAAAATAAAATCTTTAAAGAAAAAAAAGGATTTGCAATAGTACACGCAAGTTAATATTTACCACTTTGATCTTTTTTTAAAAGCCCCATCAGTAAACTATGCAAAATCTTCACTGTTTAGAGGAGTGGCATGTAAATTGCCATGGGGAGTCAAAAGGGGATGTGTCAGCATTAAGCGGTCCTGAGGGGTTTTCTTTGGATCCAAATGAGGTCTGGTTCCACGATCAAGTGCCCTAAGTATTGGTCCTGAGTTTGAGCAAACTGCAGATTTTTGAGGCTTTATGTCCCTTTAAAGCCAAAAGTGGCAACAGGTACATGATGTCTTCCACTGGGGGGAAGCAGACAATGAAACTACCTGTGTACTGTAACTAAGTAGAGATGCGGAAGACTCTCTGTTCCAGATCAGTTTTCGTGGTTTGTGAAACGACAGGAAGACCGTCAGTCCCTGGGGCACGACTGTCCAGTGTATTTCTGTGCCTCCAAGAGAGAGCAAAACCTCGCTAC
>NW_024417359.1:3482-3886 GCF_014898765.1 Herpailurus yagouaroundi | reverse complement strand
CCTAAGAGACAGAATTAATTGGCATGAATTATCCTCATATTTTTCCTAAAGGCATTTTCAGACTAGGGATCAGAGAGGGTTAACACAAACAGAAAAACAACACTGTAGTACTAATGAAAGGAGACTGAGATTATAGATCTGAGTGGCAGAGGCTACTGAAATTTGTGGAAAAGAGTATCAGATAGGAGGAAGTTTTCACAGAAAAAGAGCTCTGTAAATCCAAAGAGGAGTTAGCATGAATGTTTGGGTTAACAAAAATATGAAAATGTATGTGATTAAATTGTACAAAGCCATGCAAAAAGAAAGTAAAGTATATATAAAGCGTGTGTGTATATATATACATATACATATACATATACATATATATATATATATATATATATATATATATATATATATATATA
>NW_024417359.1:0-3382 GCF_014898765.1 Herpailurus yagouaroundi | reverse complement strand
TAGAGAGAGAGAGAGAGAGAGAAGGGAATACAGCTGTCAGGGGCTATCACCTGAAAAGTTCCAGGGCTCACACAGGGCTAAGAGATCCATGAGTTTCAACTTAGAGGGGAGAGACATTGCTGACCACATTATTAATTCAGGAGAAACCTCAAAAGTGCTTTAGAATATGTCAGCTCTAACAAAGGTAAAAAATATTCCTCTACTGGATCAAATTGATCTGTATGCCACTTATGCCTAACAAACTATACCATTCAATCTCTAAATGATGACACCAAAATCCAGTCAATAATTTAATAAATTTAATATACTCCATGTTCAGTATCAATCAAAAAGTGCTAGACATACAAAGAAGCAGGAAGATGTGACTATTGAAAATGTGCTCAATGGTTAAAGGACAATGAAAATAGAAGGAAATGGAAAATATAGACAGAATTCAATGGGAAAGACAGAGCTAAAAAACATAATCTGAAATGAAAAACTCATTTTATGGGATTAATAAAAGGTAGAAGATGAATAAAAAAACAATGAAGACATTGCAATATAAATTATCCAAACTAAGAGGCACCTCGGTGACTTAGTGGGTTACATATCTGAATCTTAGTTTTGGCTCAGGTCATGATCCCCAGGTCATGGGATTGAGCCCCACATCTGGCTCTGTTCTGAGTGTGGAGCCTGCTTAAGATTCTCTCTCTTTCTCTGCCCCTCTCCCCCATTCACACTCTATTTATCGATCTCAAAAAATGTATAATAATAACAATAACATCCAAGCTAAAACATGGAGAGAAAAAAAAACACTGAAAAATAAATTAAAAGAGATTCAAAGACCTGTTGGAATATACCAAGCAACATGGCATAGATATTATTGAATTACAAGAAATGAGGGGGTGCAGAGAAGATATTTGAAGATACAATAGTTGAAATATTTCCAAATTTGAAGGAAACCGAAAACCACTGATCTAGAAAGGTCAGTGAGACCCAAAAAGGATGCATATGATAAAAAACTTACCAACATATAATATGTATAATCATATTGGTGAAAAACAGTCATAAAGAGAAATCCTGAAAGCCATTCAAGAGAAGAAAAATGTATTTTTTTCCTGAAATCTGGATTTGTATAGGACAGCAGAAACTGAGATAAATAATGTTTATGCTTCTAGAATAGCAAATCTTTCTGCTAGGTCTATATTTTTTTAATGTTTATTTATTTTGAGAGAGAAAGAGCATGTGTGCATAGATACATGTGCATGAGTGCAAATTTCCCTTTTTAGTTCAGTTTTTGAATTACAAAAGTGACATAAGTTCACCAGAAATATTCTAATAATATTTAAGCGTTTAAAATAATATCAGTAGACTAGATTTCATGGAAAATTTGACAGAATAAACCTGAAACTTGGGGACTTCCACCCCTAATGAAATATAAAGAAAAAAGGTTGGAAAAATGCCCTTAATGGAATATAGAAATGGCGGAAAATATTTCTAACAACTGTAAACAATTTAAAAAGTTTAAAAAGAACTTAATTTCGTGTGATAACTTTGAAAACAGGAAACCTATCTGAGATCAGTATCATGACTAGAAATCCCAGCCTTTTGCAATCTTTCCCAAAATTGTCTAGGGAAATGAGTCATTTCAACAGAATCAGGAGAATTCTCTCTAATGTTAATGGGTAGGAAGACAAACAGAAGTCAAGGGAAACATTTCAAAAACAAAAACAAACTAAATACCTTTAGAAAGTCTGAGGAGAGATAGAAAAGGCCATTAAAGTTTGTCATGTGGAAACTGCACTAAATTTGAGGAAAGAGTTAAAGCCAATTGGTATGAGAAATACCTTCTCTGGATGGAGTATATCCCAGTATAAACTCTTAAATAAATATCTCGGGAGAAAACAAAGCCTAGATATCCAAAGGATATATAGTTTATTAGCAACTGTCTTCCCTTATGGTTTCCTACTCTTAAGGCAATGGGAAATGTGCTAAGACTCAAGAGTGTGTTAGTTGATATAAAGTGGGCAAATATATGTGTAATTGAATTAGAAGAAGGAGAAAAAAGAAAATGAGGCAGAAGAAGTATTTGAAGGAATAATGACCCCAAACATCCCAAATTTAATGAAAAACAGAAATTTGCAGCTACAGGGATACCAAATGGACAGTAAGAATAAACACAAGCCCTTGTCCTAAGACATAATTCAGTAAACAAAAGGTCAAACCATACACTGGGAGAAAAATGTTGCAAAACATATCTGACAAAGCATATGTATCCAAAACACATAATGAACTCTTGTGACTTAATAATAAAAAGACAAAATATTTGAATAGACACCTCACAAGGAAGATGTGTATAAGAGAGATAAGCACATGCAAAGATGTTCAATATCTCTAATTGCCAGAACAATGCAAATAAAACAACATTGAATGTTCTGCTAAGAATGCAGAAAGCCGTAATGATTGTTTGTCTCACACTTGCAAAATCATCAAAATAGCTACATAAACCACAAAATTACAAATTTCCTTGAACTTATCAAAAAGCTGAGTGTTTAGGGCAATGCATAACCTGAAATCACAGGAAACAGAGAAGGCAGCAACGTGGGAGGTAAGCACTTGCTTACCGAGGGGAGATGGTAGATACTGTACAGGTTGATGAGAAAATGGAACCTCCTTCACCTCTCACCACATAATGGCCCCATCCTAACCACAAAGTAATACATGTGGGTTTTGAGGCCTGTGTATTCTCTAGGAGTCACCATAATAATTGTGAAAGCCAAACCCTGGTTTATTCATATCTGGGGTAATTCAGTCTTGCCACACTAAAGGCCTAGCAAAAGAAAAATTCCACTGATTTCCAGGAATGAATGCTATTACTTCAGTCTCTTTTCTTTCCTAAACAAGATGCCTGGCTTTCAACAGGAACAACAAAAACAATAAGAAACACAATCACATGGCAGAAAAAGAAGCAAAATAAAAAAAACTACAAAATGTAAAGAGACAAAATAATCAAAAGAACCATACTCAAATATGAAATTTATGAACTTAGAGCATTGATTTTAGATTTCAAACTTTTACATTTATTGAGACACATTTACTGGCCCAGTATATGATCTCTCTTTGTGATTATTCCACGTATACTTGAAAAGAATATGTATTCTGCTGTTGGTGGTGGGAGTGTTCTATAAATCAATGAAGTCAATTTGTTTGATAGCGTTGTTCAAGTATTTTTATAACCTTACTAATATTCTGTGTTCCTGCTTTTTCAATTACTGACAGACAAATGTTGAAATATCCAATCAAAATTCTTTATCTTATTGGGATTTTATTTATTTTCTTGTCTGTGGAGTTCTCCTTTTAAAGAATGGAAAAGTTTTGGCCATTAATTTTTAAAAGATTATAT
>NW_024417358.1:0-2921 GCF_014898765.1 Herpailurus yagouaroundi | reverse complement strand
ACTGCTACATTAAAGTGGGCTCATACCCTCTCCATGGCCTGGCCCTTCAGGACGTGTGTTTTGTAAAGTGTTACTTGCTTCGTGTTGCTATGACTTTTGTTGTTTGATTTCTCATCTCAGAGTGATTTTTCAAAATCCCACGAGGTGTGCTTTGATGTGTTCCTTGAAGTAACAATTGAAGTAATTGGAGGCTTGCACTATCTTGACAGGGGTTAAAACACCTTAAGTTGCCATGGATGGATGTACTTGCCCTTCCCAACAATGGGGGTTACTCCTGGTAGTGAGATCCTGGAGATGTGATGGCGCCAAAGCCCCAGCTCCACACAGACAGCTCCTCTGAAAAGCTCTAGGCAGCTGCACTTATGAAAGCCGCTCATTTTCTGATTTCCCAGAGGTTACCTTGGGCAAAATTGCGGATTTTTTAAATTCTTTGGCCCCATCGATTTCTTCTACCAGCCAGATCTTAGATTGTAGGCAAATGATACCTCCAAGTTTGCTTTTCCAATTTGTAAAGGGGAAGTGTAAGGCCTGTGTCCAGTATAGTGGTGAGATTATAGGTAATGCCTATAAAACGTGTGGAAAAACTCCTGGCACATTACACTCCATAAACACTGTATTTTGTTTTGATTTCCTCATAGTTGTCACTACATCCATACCCACTGTATCCAGAGGGTGGGGTCTTATGTAGGTCAAAATGTAAGCTATACCATAGAAGCTATCAACGAGGCAAAATGTTTCTCCTATACCTGAGGACGTGACCCTTCCTTTTTTGTATATGTATACTAAATTTGGTGGTAGAGATTATTGAAGACTTGAATGTATATTGCAGGCTACCACACCAGGAGATAGTTAAACATCCCCTATTTAAGGCATCGTGGATACACATATTGTCCAAGTACACAGTGATAATCCAACATGCACGCTCCATATATACAGGATGTTTCAATCCTTAGCTACAAATGGTCCAGGTGTAATTACAACGTGTGGCAAATGCTGTTAAAAAAAAGACTAAATGTTATGAGAAGGAATGGCACAGGGGACAAAGTGTAGATTAGAGGATTGGCCAACAAAGGTTTCTTGGGGAGAAAAGTCCTTTTTTCAAACTGGGACCTGTAGCAAGAACTGGTAAGGAAACTGGTAAGGAACACAAAATGCTTTCTAAGCGGAACCTACGTGGGTCTAAATTGAGCAACCAGGAGAAGAGACCGTCCCGGTCACCTAATGAAAGGAGAATGGTGAAAGGTGGCATTAGAGGGGTGACAAGGCAGGACTGCCAACGTCTGGTGGTCACGTTACCGATTCTATGTGTCATTTTGAGTACAGTGGAGACTAGAGGGTTGTCTTAAGCAGAGGAATGCACGGCTCAGATTCAGGATTTTGGATTGCATTCCGGATGCAGTGAAAAGAATGAACTGGGATTTTGGTGGGAAGGGAAAGGCAGCATGGGGCTAAGAACGAAAATGGCGAGTAGGCAGAAGGTGGTGAGAAACTAGCTGGCTTGGCATACGTTGGAGGTGGAGTTGAGAGCCCCTGCTGCTGAGTGGATCACAGGAAAGACGTTGAGGAGGGGAGGACTGACAATGAGTCTCTTTCCCTCTTGAGCAACTGAAGAAAATGCCCCATTAAGGGAGAAACACAAGAGGGGTCTTAAGTTGGTCATGGATTTCAACTGATTGTTGATTAGGTATTAATTCATAGGCTTAGAGAATTTTGCTTAGAATTTTATCTTTTCATTGTTTTGTTTCTACAAATTGCTTCGTTATTACCATCTTGAGGTTCTAACGGATGGTCTCCAATTCTTCGCTGTCACCAAGACCTTCTTACATAAGAGTATGGACATGATGGGTTATGTAGGTCCATCATCTTTTACCCAGTCTTTGTCATCGTCACAAATACTTACTGGCCACTGTTGTAGAAGAACCTCAAGCTCCAACAGGGTTGTTGTCACTGTTCTCGGAATGCCTGCCCCTCCTTTATTCCCGCACATTTGCTTTTGTCTCCTTTATCCTCCTGCTTTCTGCCTGCCAACTAGAAATTTGGTCATCTTTTAAGATTCTTTGTACTATACCTCTGAGACGCCTTTACTGATCAACTCGGGTCAGTGGACTTCTCCTGCTACATGAAACTTGACCTTGAAGTCTCACTGTGCTTTGTATGGTGTTTGGATTTTTTCTACCCTCAAATATTGAAAGTTTCTTGAAGGCAAGGAGGAGGTCTTGAGTGCTTTCAGAAACTTTTATAAACACTCAAACGTGGTCAAAGTTTAGAAATCTTTCTTGGTGAAGTGGTTGAGTCAACGTCAAATCAGGTGGGAGGGGAGTCTGCTGAAGCAATAACACTGGACTGTTTGAAACTATCCTTGATATGTTGAATGGACCTAATAAATTTATGAATTGACACAGTTTATTTATTTAACTGATACTAGACTAAATCATTTATTTGAAATATTACTTTATGATTATGGCGGTCTTAAGTTTTTTGGAGAAAATTTAGAAAATAAACAAGAAAGAAACAAAAATGGTCATAAGTCACACACCTGGAGATAAGCATATCTAAACACCTTTTTTATGTTTATGTATTTTTGGCAGAGAAAGAACGAGAGAGATGAGCAAGAGTGGGGGATGGGAGGAGAGAGAGATAGAGAGAATCATGAGCAGGCTCCATGCTGTCAGTGCAGACTCAATGTGGAGCTTTATCGCACACACTGTGGAATCATAACTAGCTGGAATCAAGAGCCAGATGCTTAACCGACTGAGCTTTCAGGCGCCCCTGGAGGTAAGCACCTCTAACACTGTGGTATAATCATCAGGGAAGTGGTATATGTACATGCATTAACCAAAATTAACTATGCAGCTGTGAATCCCATTTTTGGTCCTCTAGTGATACGAGCATTTCGCTAGGTCACAAATGTTCTGCAGGGC
>NW_024417357.1:0-3888 GCF_014898765.1 Herpailurus yagouaroundi | reverse complement strand
CAATGGGGGTTACTCCTGGTAGTGAGATCCTGGAGATGTGATGGCGCCAAAGCCCCAGTTCCACACAGACAGCTCCTCTGAAAAGCTCTAGGCAGCTGCACTTATGAAAGCCGCTCATTTTCTGATTTCCCAGAGGTTACCTTGGGCAAAATTGCGGATTTTTTAAATTACCTGGCCCCATCGATTTCTTCTACCAGCCAGATCTTAGATTGTAGGCAAATGATACCTCCAAGTTTGCTTTTCCAATTTGTAAAGGGGAAGTGTAAGGCCTATGTCCAGTATAGTGGTGAGATTATAGGTAATGCCTGTAAAACGTGTGGAAAAACTCTGGCACATTACACTCCATAAACACTGTATTTTGTTTTGATTTCCTCATAGTTGTCACTACATCCATACAAACTGTATCTCCAGGGTGGGGTCTTATGTAGGACAAAATGTAAGCTATACCATAGAAGCTATCAATGAGGCAAAATGTTTCTCCTATGCTTGAGGACGTGACCCTTCCCTTTTTTGTATATGTAGACTACATTTGGTGGTGGAGATTATTGAAGACTTGAATGTATAAGCAGGCTACCACACCAGGAGATAGTTAAAAATTCCCTATTTCAGGCATCATGGATACACATATTGAACACCTTAGGTGTCAGGTGCTATTAGGTCCAAGTACACAGTGATAATCCAACATGCACGCTCCATATATACAGGGTGTTTCAAACCTTAGCTACAAATGGTCCAGGTGTAATTACAACGTGTGGCAAATGCTGTTAAAAAAAAGACTAAATGTTATGAGAAGGAATGGCACAGGGGACAAAGTGTAGATTAGAGGATTGGCCAACAAAGGTTTCTTGGGGAGAAAAGTGTTTTTTTCAAACTTGGACCTGTAGCAAGAACTGGTAAGGAAACTAGCGAACACAAAATGCTTTCTAAGCGGAACCTATGTGGGTCTAAATTGAGCAACCAGTAGAAGAGACCGTCCCTGTCACCTAATGAAAGGAGAATGGTGAAAGGTGGCATTAGAGGGGTGACAAGGCAGGACTGCCAACTTTTGGTGGTCACGTTACAGATTCTATGTGTCATTTTGAGTACAGTGGAGACAAGAGGATTGTCTTAAGCAGAGGAATGAACGGCTCAGATTCAGGATTTTTGGATTGCATTCCGGATGCAGTGAAAAGAATGAACTGGGATTTGGGTGGGAAGGGAAAGGCAGCATGGGGCTAAGAACGAAAATGGCGAGTAGGCAGAAGGTGGTGAGAAACTAGCTGGCTTGGCATACGTTGGAGGTGGAGTTGAGAGCCCCTGCTGCTGAGTGGATCACAGGAAAGATGTTGAGGAGGGGAGGACTGACAATGAGTCTCTTTCCCTCTTGAGCAGCTGAAGACAATGCCCCATTAAGAGAGAAACACAAGAGGGGTCTTAAGTTGGTCATGGATTTCAACTGATTGTTGATTAGGTATTAATTCATAGGCTTAGAGAATTTTGCTTAGAATTTTATCTTTTCATTGTTTTGTTTCTACAAATTGCTTCGTTATTACCATCTTGAGGTTCTAACGGATGGTCTCCAATTCTTCGCTGTCACCAAGACCTTCTTACATAAGAGTATGGACATGATGGGTTATGTAGGTATATCATCTTCTACCCAGTCTTTGTCATCGTCACAAACACATAATGGCCACTGTTGTAGAAGAACCTCAAGCTCCAAGAGGGTTGTTCTCACTGTTCTCGGAATGCCTGCCCCTCCTTTATTCCCGCACATTTGGTTTTGTCGCCTTTGTCCTCCTCCTTTCTGCCTGCCAACTAGAAATTTGGTCATCCTTTAAGATTGTTTGTGCTATGCCTCTGAGATGCCTTTACTGATCAACTCGGCTCAGTGGACTTCTCCTGCTACATGAAACTTGACCTTGAAGTCTCACTGTGCTTTGCATGGTGTTTGGGTTTTTTCTTTTTTTTAAATTTTTTTTTTCAACGTTTATTTATTTTTGGGACAGAGAGAGACAGAGCATGAACGGGGGAGGGGCAGAGAGAGAGGGAGACACAGAATCGGAAACAGGCTCCAGGCTCCGAGCCATCAGCCCAGAGCCCGACGCGGGGCTCGAACTCGCGGGCCGCGAGATCGTGACCTGGCTGAAGTCGGGCGCTCAACCGACTGCGCCACCCAGGCGCCCCTGTTTGGGTTTTTTCTACCCTCAAATATTGAAAGTTTCTTGAAGACAAGGAGGAGGTCTTGCATGCTTTCAGAAACTTTTATAAACACTCAAACATGGTCAAAGTTTAGAAATGTTTCTTGGTGTGGTTGAGTCAATGTCAAATCAGGTGGGAGGGGAGTCTGCTGAAGCAATAACACTGGACTGTTTGAAACTATCCTTGATATGTTGAATGGACCTAATAAATTTATGAATTGACACATTTTATTTATTTAACTGATACTAGACTAAATCATTTATTTGAAACGTTACTTTATGATTACGGTGGTCTTAAAGTTTATTGCAGAAAATTTAGAAACCAAGCAAACAAGAAAGAAAAATGGTCATAATTCAAAAACCTGGAGATAACCATATAAATACCTTTTTTATGTTTATGTAGTTTTGTCAGAGAGAGAGAACGAGAGAGAGATGAGCAAGAGTGGGGGATAGGAGGAGAGAGAGAGATAGAGAGAATCATAAGCAGGCTCCACGCTGCCAGTGCAGAGCTCAATGTGGAGCTTGATCGCACACACTCTGGAATCCTAACTGAGCTGGAATCAAGAGCCAGATGCTTAACCGACTGAGCCATTCAGGCGCCCCTGGAGGTCAGCACCTCTAACACTGTGTTATAATCGTCAGGGAAGAGGTATATGTACATGCATTAAGCAAAATTAGCTATGTAGCTGTAATCCCCTCTTTGGTTCTCTAGTGATACGGGCATTTCGTTAGGTCACAAATGTTCTGCAGGGCTATGAATTGTAAAGGCCACAAAGCATGCCATATCTTATTAAAAAAATTTTTTTATAATGTTTATTTATTTTTGACACAGAGACAGACAGAGCATAACAGGGGAGGGTCAGAGAGAGGGAGACACAGAATCCGAAGCAGGCTCCAGGCCTGAGCTGTCAGCCTAGAGCCCGACGTGGGGCTCGAACTCATAGACCGTGAGATCATGACCCTACCCGAAGTCGGAAGCCCAACCGAATGAGCCACCCAGGCGCCCCATGCCATAACTTAATTAAACACGGCTATTGATCATTTAGGATGTTCCATTTTCTTGCTTCAATTAGTTGCTACAAGTAGAATTAGCTTTTCATGGTGTAGACACAGTTTAGTAAATGTCAATTAAAAAATAAGAAGAACTGCCGCCTGTAATGTGAGGCGGAGGAACAGATATGACCAGATTTGGCTTCACCATGTCTACTGCTGGAAGTCTTTACACCCTTCTCTCCCTCATCCTCTTTTTCTCCTCCTTGACCCACAACCTCCACCTCTTTATTCCTCCTTCTTCGCATCCTCGTTTCTCTGTCTATGCTGGCCTCCTTGCTTCCCATCAGTGCACACGTTCACTCTCCTGCCTTGGGGAATTCATGGGTCCTTCTGCCGAGATCACCTTCCTGTCAGCAGGTAGTTCTCTCATTTCCGTGAGGTATTTATTCAACTGACACCTTTTTCAGTAGGGCCCTCTGTGCCGAGTATTTCACCCTGTCTAGTATTTCACACCCCCTCCCCCAATGCTTATATCCTCTCCAAGATGTATTTACTTGTTTTTCCCCATTCATTATTCTCTACCATAGTTTCTAGTTCCATTATCTTTGTCAGTCTCCCTCACTGGACTATTAAGCACCAAGAGCACAGTGGTCCTTGCTCCTTTGGTTCACTAGTGGATCCTCAGGGCGTATACTGTGTTGTCTCATTCTAAATGCTC
>NW_024417356.1:0-2712 GCF_014898765.1 Herpailurus yagouaroundi | reverse complement strand
AACAAGGAAAGGGCACTTTACTCACTTTGTCAACAGGATCGTTGTAGACAAACCACTTTTCAAATAACATCTGGTTTAACTAAGTGGGAAGTGTTTGCAAACGCTTGCGGGGCCGCAAAGACACTGCCCTGTACTCAGCGCTGTGACACACCAGTGTGGTGATGCCTTATGCCAACTAACATCAAAACACTTTTCAAGGGTTTGAAAACCCATGTGGGGACGAAACGGAAAGCGCCATAGGCTGAAGTGTATGAAACACTGTGGGGGAACCACCTTCCAACTAAAATCCTGTTTCAGTATGTTGGAAGCGTTTGCAAACCTCTGCGGGGCTTAGGCGGAAATGCCTCCACGCAGCTCTGTGAAACAACCACGGGGAAAGAGTCTTTCGCCTAACATCAGGTTTCGGTAAGTGAGAACTCTTTGAAAACCTATGCGGGGCCTACAGGGTAAGGACCACAGAGTCACCTCCGTGAAACAACACCGTGGGGGAAACCGACTTTCAAGTAACATCTATCTGATTTCCCAGAGTGAGAAGTGTTTGAAAACCCATGCAGGGCCTGTACGCTCAACTCCGTGACAAAACACTGTGGGGTATCCAGCTTGCGACTTACCTCTTGTTTCGCCAAGTAGAATAGGAAAGCCTAGGTGGGTCCTACGGGGAAAGTGCCATGCACTCAACTCCGTGAAAAACAGAAACGTGTGAGGGAAACATCTTTCCACTATCATCTTGTTTCACCAAGTTACCAATGTTTCCAAGCAACTGCAGCCACCTACAGCGAGTGTGCCTTATACTCAATACCATGAAACACTCTAGGGAAATCTTTCTCCCATCGTCTTATTCATTAAGTTTGAAGCGTTTGGACACCTATGCGGAGCCTAGGTGGAAAGTTCTATGTACTCAACTCTACCAGGCAGCACTTGAGGGAAACTATCTTTCAACTAACATCTTGTTTCACTAAGTCACAAGTGTTTGAGAAAACACTGCAGGCCCCTACCCCGACCAGTGCCTTGTACCTAACTTTAGGAAGTACCGTGGGGATACCATCATCCAACTGACGGCTACGTTTCACCATGTGAGAAACGTTGGTCAGTCAATACGTGCGGGGCCTACACGGAAAGTGCCTTATACTCACCTCTGGAAAAAAGAGTGACACACCGGGTTTCGCTACGTTAAAATTGCTTGAAAACTAGGCGGGACCTAGAGGTGCCCTGGGCACCGTCACGGTCGAGAGACAATCTCCCAACATCTGGTTTCACTCGGTGACAAGTGTTTAAAACACATGCGGGGCCTATGTGGAGAGTACCAAACACTCAACTCCGTGAAACAACACTGTGGGGAAACCACCGTTCAACCTCTATGTGGTTCCTTTGAGGTAGAAGTGTTTGAAAGCCTATGAGAAGCCAACCGGTTAAAGTGCCATAGCTACGCTCAACGGTGAACAACGACGCTGTGCTAAAACAGTATTTCAACTAACATCCGGTTACACGAATTTAACAGTGTTTGAAAACTATTCAGGGTCTGTGAGGAGAGTGCCATATGCTCAACTCTGGGACTGGGACCGAACGCAGTGGGGACACCATCTTCCGACTAACCTGTGTCAGTTTGAAAACCATGAGGAGCTACACCCGAAAGGGACTTACTCTATGAGACGCCCTAGGGAAACCGTCTTTGAAGTAACTCCTCGTTTCACAAACTTACAAGTGTTTGAAAACCCATGCATGCAAGGCCTGCGCAGAAAGTGCCTATCGTCAACTCTGTGTAACAACACCGTGGGCCTCCACGTTTCAACCAACCTCTCGTTTCACTTAGTGAGAAGGGTTTGAAAACCTACGTGCGTTCTACGCAACGAGTGCCATATGCTCAACTCTGTAAAGCAACACTGGTGAAACCATCCTCCAAATAGCATCATGGTTTTCACTGTTAGAAGTGTTTGAAAACCTATGCGGAGCCTACCCCGAGAGTATCTTACACTGCACTCTGGCAAAGACTTTGGGGAAGCCGTCCTTCAACTGACATTTTACTTCACTATGTCGCATGTGGTTGCAAACCATGCGGCGCCTACAGCCAAAGGGCCATCCATATACTCGACTCTGTGAAACAACACTGTGGGGAAACGGGTTCCACTAACACCTGGTTTCACTACGTTAGAAGTGTGTGAGAAACCCGGCGGGCCCTCTGTCAAGCTGCACGTTGCAGGAGCCATCTTTTAGCTAACTAATCTTACATCTCTAAAGTATGGATGGCACGTATGTTACATATATTGTTCGTGTCTGCGTATGTTATTTGTGTGGCGAACGTGGTGTGTACATGGTGTGTCAGTGCTTTGTGGGTGCGGTATGTGTCCTTCTGTGTTGTCCTCAAGTGTCATAGATGTGTTGTGATTGTACTATATCAGCTATGTATGCGCCGCATAGAACCTATGTGCGTGTATGGTCTTTCTACGGCATGTGTGTTTTGTATGTGGTGCACGTGTGGTTTTGCGGTGTGGCCCACGGCTGGAGTTTGGGCAGTAAAAGTGTGGTGTGTGTGGCGTGCGTGGTGTCCGTATTCCATAGATGAATGGATTCTCATGGTGTGTGTATTGTAGATGTGGTGTCTGTGTAGCGTAAGTGCGTTGTGTGCGGTATACGTTTGGCACGGAGTGTGTTTGTGTGCCATACGTGTGTACGGTGTGTATAGGTGTGGTACGTGTATTAGGTGTAGTAAGTAGT
>NW_024417355.1:16408-28992 GCF_014898765.1 Herpailurus yagouaroundi | reverse complement strand
ATTTCTTCAAGTACCCCTTCAGCACCTTTCCCTCTCTCTTCCTCCTCTGGGATACCAATTATGCGTATATTATTTCTTTTTTGTGTATCACTTAGTTCTCTAATTTTCCCCTCATACTCCTGGATTTTTTTTATCTCTCTTTTTCTCAGCTTCCTCTTTTTCCATAACTTTATCTTCTAGTTCACCTATTCTCTCCTCTGCCTCTTCAATCCGAGCCGTGGTGGTTTCCATTTTGTTTTGCATTTCGTTTAAAGCGTTTTTCAGCTCCTCGTGACTGTTCCTTAGTCCCTTGATCTCTGTAGCAAGAGATTCTCTGCTGTCCTCTATACTCTTTTCAAGCCCAGCGATTAATTTTATGACTATTATTCTAAATTCACTTTCTGTTATATTATTTAAATCCTTTTTGATCAGCTCATTAGCTGTTGTTATTTCCTGGAGATTCTTCTGAGGGGAATTCTTCTGCTTGATCATTTTGGATAGTCCCTGGCGTGGTGAGGACCTGCAGGGCACTTCCCCTGTGCTGCGGTGTATAACTGGAGTTGGTGGGCGGAGCCGCAGTCAGACCTGATGTCTGCCCCCAGCGCACCGCTGTGTCCACAGTCAGACTGGTGTGTGCCTTCTCTTCCCCTCTCCTAGGGGCGGGATTCACTGTGGGATGGCGTGGCCCTTCTGGGCTACTTGCACACTGCCAGGCTTGTGATGCTGGAGATCTGGCGAATTAGCTGAGGTGGGTAGGCAAGGTGCGCGGGGGCAGGAGGTGCAGGCTTAGCTCGCTTCTCCTTAGGTGATCCACTTCAGTAGGGGCCCTGTGGCAGCGGGAGGGAGTCACATCCGCTGCCAGAGGTTTGGCTCCGCAGAAGCACAGAGTTGGGTGTTTGCGGGGAGTGAGCAAGTTTCCTGGCAGGAACTGGTTCCCTTTGGGATTTTGGCTGGGGGATGGGCGGGGAAGATGGCGCTGGTGAGCGCCTTTGTTCCCCACCAAACTGAGCTCTGTCATCCGGGGGCTCAGCAGCTCTCCTTCCCTTTGTCTTCCAGCCTTCCCGCCTTCCAAGCAGAGCTGTTAACTTATGACCTCCCAGCTGCTAAGTCGCGCTTGCTGTGGGAACACAGTCCATCAGGCCCCTCCACTTTTGCAAGCCAGACTCGGCGGCTCTGCTTGGCCGGTGAGACGCCCCTCTGCCCCGGCTCCCTCCCGCCAGTCCATGGAGCTCGCACCGCCTCGCCGCCCTTCCTACCCTCTTCCATGGGTCTCTTGTCTGCGCTTGGCTCCAGAGACTCAGTTCTGCTAACCCTCTGGCGGTTTTCTGGGTTATTTGGGCAGGTGTAGGTGGAATCTAAGTGATCAGCAGGACGGGCAGTGAGCCCAGTGTCCTCCTATGCCGCCATCTTCCCTCCAATCAAACTATGTGTTCTTAATCTGACAGAGCCTAGTTCATGTCGTTAATAAATATTTAATACTTTAATACATGATTGAATTCAATTGCTACTTGAACTTCAGAGTCACTACTTGGGAAAGGTAGCAAGGATGATATCACTAAAGCAATGGATATCACACTTTAGTATTCATTAGAACATTTGGCATGATTGTTGAATTTTTGATTTTTGAAAAAAAAAATTAGCACAGGCAGAAAAAAAGAGCTTTTTAAATCAGTAAAAAGAGCAATAAAATTGGCAAGATGTGGAATGTTTTCTTTAGCATGGTCTTTATTACATTTTAGTACTTTTTAAAAAAGTTTATTTATTTATTTTGAGAGAGAGAGAGAAAGAGAGAGGGAGAACTCTCAGGGGATAAGCAGAGAGATAGGGAGAGAAAACATATTAAGCAAGCTCTGCACTGATAGCACAGAGCCCAATGTGGGGCTCAATTTCATGAATGATTATATCGTGAGCTAAGTTGAAATCAAGAGTCAGACACTTAACCAACTCAGCCACCAGGCGCCCCATTTTTAGTAATTTTTTTATAAGAGATTGACTGGTTGGTGTTTCAGAGCCTCCCATATTTGTCTTGGTAGTTGCATTGAATATTAACTTTGACATTATTCAGGGAATAAGATAGAAGGAAAGTCAGTAAAGAGTGGGCAGTTTAGTTCATTTTTTGTTTTATAGCTGAAAACAAGAAGAGGGTCAGCATTTCCATGACACACTCCTCAAAAGGATGACATTGCTACATAATACTAATATTAGACAACACTAAATTTTTACAGTGCTTACTCTGTTGCAGACACAAGTCTTAATATATTTCACTCTTCACTCTTTCAAACCTTATAATAGTCTATGGAGTAAGTAGTATTATCAGTTGCACTTTTAGATAAAGAAACTAAGCCACAGAGACCTCAGGTGACTTGCTCAGGGTCACATATACATTATGTGACAGGGTCTAGATTCATTTTAGGATGTCCGGTTCTAGAATATGTGCTATTGCCACTGTTCTTCATTGACCCTTAGGTTTGAGTAAAACCTCTCAGGAGGCAGGAAGATGATATATCTCTGTTTTGTGGTAATTTTAATCCTTGATAAGGTCCAGGTATCCTCTGTCACATTTTGAATAAAATTTATAATCTGAGAAATTCAGATTGTTATTAATTAGCTTTTATTGTCAGTTCCTTCTTCCTACTCTCCCTACATATAACCCTAGTTATGCTAGTAGATTTGAAGTTTTTACTTTCTCTTGGGGAATTTCTATAACCTAGAATCTCTAAATGCAACAATAATTACCTCTAACAGGTACACAGCATTTCCATACCCATTTTCTCATGTAGTCCTCAGCAGTTTTGTGGGGTAGGCTTGGCATGGATTATTTTCATAGTTTTGTAGATGGGAAATTTGAGGCCCAGAGAAGGTAGGTGACTTGCCCAAGGTTACACAATAAGTTAAGAGCAGAATCTAGATCAGTTAGTCCACATATATTTATTGGAGACCTATTAGGTAGAAGGCATTGTTCTAGGCATGATTCTAAAACTTTCTGATTCTAACTCTGGTGCTCTAGCAAATATACCACTATTTGCTTTCATGGAAGCTATGAAGAATGTTTACCTAGGTTCCATTAGTAGGAGAATAAGCATTTGTTGAGTTCATGCACCAGGGTAAGAATTTTATTTGCTTTGATATTACTGAATCCTCTACGAACACGGAAAGTTTGGGACTTGTAAGTATATTTAGAACAAAACAGCAGAGTAGTGAGACAAATCCCAGTTTGAGTTGGCTCCCTTTTTCCTCTCTAGAGTTCAATGTCAATCTTGGGCTGTAGCACTGGAATGTTCCTCTGGCATACTTTACTAAAAGCATTTCCAGGAATGCTGAACTCAACATGAACACATCTTTTCATTTGTCTTTTGCTGCTTCCCTGGGTCTCTCCATAGAACCATAAATAAACAAGTGGAAAACAGCCAGGTTAATGAAGAAGAAAGGAAATGCGAGGGACGTCTGGGTGGCTCAGTTGGTTGAGCGGCTGACTTCGGCTCAAGTCATGATCTTGCAGTCCGTGAGTACAAGCCCCGCGTCAGTCTCTGTGCTGACAGCTCAGAGCCTGAAGCCTGTTTCAGATTCTGTGTCTCCCTCTCTCTGACCCTTCCCCATTCATGCTCTGTCTCTCTCTGTCTCAAAAATAAATAAACATTTAAAAAAAATTAAAAAAAAAGAAGAAAGGAAATGCGGCCTAGATTTTGGATTATATTTTGTGTTCTTAGTCCCACTAATGCCCAATGTGTCTTCCAATTCCAGGTCATAGATGGATAGATAGGGTCTCTTGCAACAGTCCTCTGAGACATGACCTAGTTCTTATGCTCATGTTCTGCTGGCTACTCCAGCTGCTGCTTCTAATTCCACAGGCCCTGCATCACTCAGAGAATGAAAGTTTGAGAAAGACAAAAGGGTGTGGAAGAGGAAGCTTTCTCAGAACTATATTATGAATCTTAAGGGAACTTAGTTCATTTCTGTTGAGATAGCTTCTCCTGTTACCTTTTGGGGAAGGCCTGAGTATCAGTGTTTTGCTGAAATTTTATTTGGTGGTGGCCAAGACTAAGTGGATGACATAATATAGTATTTAGTAAATGACATGTCTTGGGTCAGCCTGCTTACTTGCCTTAACTCACAGGCAAAAGGACTTCTCACTCTGGGCCATCTTACCTCTCAGTCCTGGGCTTTAGCACACAAGGACCTTAGTAATTGAGGATAATTTTATAAATGTGGAGTCTTTTGGATAGAAAAATATGCTAGAGTCATTCATCTTTTCATAAAGATTCTTTGGTAAAGAGATTCCACAACATGTCTGATTAATCCAATTAAATGAGACAACAAAAAGAAATAAATTGCATCCAAATTTTCACTATTTGCAGATGACATGATGCTCTGTATACAAAACACTAACAACTCCACCAAAAACTTGCTAGAACTGATAAATTAATTATGTAAAGTCACAGGATACAAAACCAATATGCCAAAATCTATTGCATTTCTGTACACTAATAATGAAGAAGCAGAAAGAGAAATTAAGAAAACCCCATTTTCTTTTTTTATGTCTTTGAATTCTTATGTATATTTTTAAATATGAAATTTATTGTCAAACTGGTATCCAAACAACACCCAGTGCTCATCCCAACAGGTGCCCTCCTCCCCTCCCTTCCCTCCCACCCCAAGAGAAAATTCTGAAAGCAGATAGGGATAAACACTCTCTAACATATAAAGGGAGACCAATAATACTAGTGATGGATCTATTTACTGAAACTTGGCAGGCCAGAAAGGAATGGCAGGAAATCGTCAATGTGATGAACAGAAAAATATGCAGCCAAGAATCTTTTATCCAGCAAGTCTGTCATTCAGAATGGAAGGAGAGATAAAGGTCTTCCCAAACAAAAACTGAAGGAATTCATCACCACTATACCAATCCTATAAGACATCCTCAGGGGGACTCTGTGAGTGAAATGTTGCAAAGACCACAAAGTACCAGAGACATCACTACAAGCATGAAACCTACAGACATCACAATGACTCTAAACCCATAATAACACTGAATGTAAATGGACTAAATGCTCCAACCAAAAGATATAGGGTATCAGAATGGATAAAAAACAAAACAAAACAAAACAAAACAAACAAACAAACAAAAAAAACAAGACCCCATCTATTTGCTGTCTACAAGAGACTCATTTTAGACCTGAGGACACCTTCAGATTGAAAGTGAAGGGATGAAGAACTATCTATCATGCTACGGGAACTCAAAAGAAAGTTGGAGTAGCCATACTTATATCAGACAAACTAGGCTTTAAATTAAAGGCTGTAACAAGAGATAAAGAAGGGCATTATACAATACTTACAGAGTCTATCCATCAGGAAGAGCTAACAATTATAAATGTCTATGTGCCGAATACAGGAGCTCCCAAATATATAAAACAATTACTCACAAACATAAGCAACCTTATTGATGAGAATGGCTTCATAGAATGAGTCTGGAAGTTTTCTTTCCCTTTCTATTTTTTGGAACAGCTTGAGGATAGGTATATCTCTGCTTTAAATGTCTAGGAGAATTTCCCAGGGAAGCCGTCTGGTCCTGGACTCTTATTTTTTGGCAGATTTTTGATAACTGATTCAGTTTCTTTGCTGGTTATGGTTCTGTTCAAGTGTTCTATGTCTTCCTGTTTGAGTTTTTGAAGTGTGTGGGTGCTTAGGAATTTTTCCATTTCTTCCAGGTTGTCCAGTTCATTGGCATATATTTTTTCATAGTATTCCCTGATAATTGTTTGTATTTCTGAAGGATTGGTTATAATAATTCCATTTTCATTCTAGATTTTATCTATAGGGCTCATCTTCCTTTTTTTTTTGAGAAGTCTGGCTAAAGGTTTATCAATTTTGTTTAATTTCTGAAAAAAACAACTCTTGGTTTCATCGTCTGCTGTAGTTTTTTTTTTTTAGATTCTATATTGTTTATTTCTGCTCTGATCTGTATTATTTCTTTTCTTCTGCTGGGTTTGGGGTGTCTTTGCTGTCCTGCTTCTATTTCCTTTAAGTGTGCTGTTAGATTTTGTATTGGGGATTTTTCTTGTTTCTTGAGATAGACCTGGATTACAATGTATTTTCCTCTCAGGACTGCCTTAACTGCATCTCTTGGGATATATTTAAAGAAAACTAAAACACCATGTGAAAGTAATGTTTGTACCCCATTTTTTTTGTAGCAACATTATTTTTTCATTTATTTTTATTTTTTACATGTGAATTTTATTGTCAAATTGGTTTCCATACAATCCCAGTGCTCATCACAACAGGTGCCCTCCTCAATGCCCATCACCCACTTCCCCCTCCCTCCCACCCCCCATCAACTTTCAGCTCATTCTCAGTTTTTAAGAGTCTCTTATGGTTTGCCTCCCTCCCTCTGTAACCTTGCAGCATTATTTTTAATAACCAGAATATGGAAACAACCTAAGTGCCCATCGATGGATGCATAGACAGGATGTGATCACACACACACACACACACACATGCACACGCACATGCACACATGCATGCACATACACAATCACAATAAAATGTTATTTAGCCATAAAAATAGGGAGATATTGCCATTTGAAACAACATGGATGGGCCTTTAGGACAAAAAAATGTCATGTACTGTATGATCTCACTTATATGTGGAATCTTAAAAAAAAATAAACTCATATAAAAAGAGATCAGATTGGGGCGCCTGGGTGGCTCACTCAGTTATGCATTCGACTTTGGGTCAGGTCATGATCTTGCAATTCCTTAGTTCATGTCCCGTGTCGGGCCCTGTACCGACAGCTCAGAGCCTGGAGTCTGCTTCAAATTGTGTCTCCCTCTCTCCCTGCCCCTCCCCCACTCACACTGTGTCTTCCTCTCTCTCTCTCTGTCAAAGATAATTAAACATTAAAAAAATTGAAAAAAGAAATCATGTTTCTGGTACCAGAGATGGGGATTAGGGGAAGGGGCAATTGGATGAAGATAGTCATAAGGTACAAATTTCCATTTACAAAGTAAATAAGTACTGGAGATGCAATGTACAAAGTGATGACTATAGTTAATTTTTCTGTGTGTATCTATAGATAGATACATGATAGATATAGTTTTTCCTGTATCCATTATATATATATATATATATATATATATATATATATAATTCTGTATACATTTATCCATCGGTGGACCCTTTATAATTCCTTTATTTCACTTATATTTATATGCCTTATTTCCTCTGCCTAACGAAATTGTAACATTGCAAAATTGAATATCACCTCTTCTATGAAGTCTTTCTTAACATAAATCAGTTAGTCATTCTCTCCTCTGAGATTCCATAGCACTCTATTATAATTTTGTCATGGGAATTATTACATTGTGTTTATAATTGGTTTTCCCAGGTCTTACCAACCTGTGGGTTACATAGGGTAACATAACAAACATTTCACTGCTTTTTCCCTTATCTGCTCATATTGGACCTCAAATCCCCACAAACTATGCTTCTCTCACACATATCCAACAAACATTTCTGTGTATCCTCAAGGTGTGGTTCAAATATGCTTTCAAACATATCTCCTACCATGTACCTATCCAGCTCTGTCATCCACTTCAATTCTGGTATCTGTTGTCAATTTTTTGGGAACCACAGTCCCTCATTTAGTAAACACACTGCTCTGCTTACACCGAAGTGACCTTCAGTGTTTTTGAAAGGATTGTTTTGTTGTTGTTTTTGTTGCTGTTGCTGTTGCTGTTGTTTTGGGTAAAAGACAACAACTTCAAATTTTGAAGACGGGATGTTGAGAAGGAACTCTTGTGCACTGTTGATGGAAATGCAAATTGGTGCAGCCACTGTATAAAACAGTATGGAGGCTCCTCAAAAAAATTAAAAATAGAAGTACCATATGATGCAGAAATTCCACTACTTGGTATGTACTCCCCTCCCCCCAAAAAAACCCTTAAAATACTAATTATAAAAGTCATATGTATCCCCATGTTTATTGCAACATTATTGACATTTATTGACAATAACCAGGGTATGGAAGAAACCTAAATTTTCATCGATAGAAGAATGGATAAAGAAGATGTGATCTATACATACATACATGATAGAATATTACTCAGCTATAAACAAGGAATAACATTTTGTCATTTGCGTCAACATGAATGGACCTAGAGTGTATAATGCTAACTGAAATAAGTCAGAGAAAGGCAAAAACTGTAAGATTTAACTTATATGTGGAGTTTAAGAAACAAGGAAAATGAACAAAGGACAAAATAAACAGACAAAAAAAAAGAGACTCTGAAATATAGAGAACAAACTGGTTGTTGCCAGAAGGGAGTTGGGGGAGGCAGATTGGTGAAATAGATAAAGGGGATCAAGAGTACACTCACCAATACAAGCACTGAGTAATGTATAGAATCACTATATTGTACACCTTAAACTAATACAACACTGTATATTAATTATATATGAATTAAAAATAGAAAAATAAATAAAACCACAAAAGAGATTTTTTTTTATTTTGAAAGGATTATATAATTACAAGAAGTTACATGTACCCTTCACTCAGTTCCCTAAATTGTTATATTTTATATAAGTACAGAACAACATAAAAACAAGGAAATTGACACTGGTACGATGTGTGTGTGTAGTTATGTACCATTTTATCACATGAGTAAACTCAAATAATCATTGCCATCGTTATACAAAACTGTTCCATCATCACAAAAATTTCCCTGATGCTACTTCTTTATAATCACACCTACTCCCCTCTAATATGCTTTCACTAAGTCCTGTAAATCACTAGTTTATTTTACATCTTTGTAATTTTTGCATTTTGAAAATGCTATATAAATGGAATTAACACAGTTTGTAACCTTCCAATACAGTAGTCCCCCCTTATTCTTGGGGGTTATGTTCCAAGGGGATCTTTGAGACTAGATAGTACCAAATCCTATATATCTTATTTTTCCCTATAATTCATACCTATGATAAGTTTAATTTATAAATTAGGTGCAGTAATAGAAGGAAAAATGAGATGAAAGCAGAGAGGAAGGCAAACAATAAGACTCTTAAATACAGAGAGCAAACTGAAGGTTGTTGTAGGGGAGGTGGGTGATGGGATGGGTTAAATGGGTGATGAGCATGAAGGAGAGCACTTTTTGGGATGAACACTGGGTCCTGAAGCCAAGACTACACTGTATATTAACTAACTTGAATTTCAAAAAAATTAAGCACAGTAGGTAATTAACAATAACTTTTATTAAAATTAGAAGAATTATAACAATATACTATAATAAGTTATGTGAATATAATCTTTCTTCTCAAAGTATCTTATTGCACTGTACTCACTATTCTTGTGATGATGTGAAATGATAAAATGCCTACATGATTGGATGAAATGAAGTGAATAATATAGATATTGTGATTTCGTGTTAGGCTACTATTGACCTTCTGGTGATGTCAGTAAGATTATCTTCTTTTGGATCTTGGTTAAACACAGGTAAATGAAACTGTGGAAAGAGAAACCATGGGTAAGGGGGTTATATGGCATTTGCTTTTTATTCCACTCAGGTAACGCACCTAAGATCTAATCAAATTGTGTGTATCTATAGTGCGCTATTTTTGTTACTGAGTAGTATTCCATGGTTAGTATGCACCATATTTTGTTTGACTGTCACATGTAGGACATTTTGGTTGTTTTATGGGTTGCATTGTGTTCTCCAAGAGATATGCTGAAGTTCTAACTCCCAGTAACTGAGAAGGTGACTTTATTTGGAAAGAGGGTCATTACAAAGGCAATCAAGCTGAAATGCAATCATTAGCATGTTCCATAATCCATTAAGACTGGTATTCTTACCAAAAGGGAAATTTAGACACAGAGATATGCACGGATGGAAGACTATGTGAAAAGACACAGAGAGAATGCCACATGGAGTTGGAGGACTTGAGTGATGCACCTTTAAGCCAAGAAATACCAAACATTGCCAGTAAATCACCAGAATCTATGAATAGACATGAAACAGATTCTCCCTCAGAACCCTCAGAAAAAAATCAATCGTGCTTATTTTGGAGTTACAGACAATAAATATCTGTTATTTTAAGCCATTTATTTTGTGGCAATTTGTGCTGTCATCCCTAGAAACTGAATACAGGTTTTTTCTAGTTTGGAAATATTATGAAAAATTATGTACAGGTTTTGTGTGGACACATGTTTTTAATGTGGAGTGATTAATTGAAAAAAGTTCAGGTAAGGTCACTTGCTCCAAGATGCTACATCATTTTACACTGATAATATATTTTTGAATACATTGTCCCTTTCCAAACACAGGAACTTTCCTATCTCCTTTGTCCCTAGCATAGAAGAACTCTCCTACCTCTGGTCAAATATAATACTTATCTCTGAAGACATGTAACTCAGCCTCTTTGGTGGTGGCAAGACTTTATACAATTAGGCCAAGCAATTTGGCTCAAGTATCTCGACTTCTCTGCTTCAGAACAGTATCTGACTTTCATCTGTACATATTTAACAAAGACCCATGGGGGGCAACTGGGTGGCTCAGTCAGTTAAGCAGCCAACTCTTGAGTTTGGCTCAGGTCATGATCTCATGGTTCGTGAGTTCTCGACCCATGTAGGGTTCTGTGCTGATGGCTTGAAGCCTGTTTAGAACTCTCTCTCCCTCTCTTTCTGCCACTACCCTGTCTGCTCTCTCTGTCTCTCAAAAATAAATAAATAAATTTTTAAAAAACACAAAGACCCATGGTAAACAAACAAACAAACATGGTGCTGAATAATTGTAACTCAGATATATATAAAATTCTATGAGTTCATACTGGTGCTCAAAAACAAAAAAAATGATTAATATAAAAAAGAACTAAACAAAGACTTATTGTGAATATTGACCTAAACTTCACATCTGATACAAAATAAATAAATAAATAAATAGGGCATATATTTAAATATAAGACTATAATATTTAGAATAAAAAATAAAAGAGGGAGGGAAGATGGCGGTGTAGGAGGACGCTGGGCTCACCGCGCGTCCTGCTGATCACTTAGATTCCACCTACACCTGCCTAAATAACCCAGAAAACCACCAGAGGATTAGCAGAACGGAGTCTCCAGAGCCAAGCGCAGACTAGAGGCCCACTGAAGAGGGTAGGAAGGGCGGCGAGGCGGTGCGCGCTCCACGGACTGGCGGGAGGGAGCCTGGGCAGAGGGGCGGCTCGCCGGCCAAGCAGAGCCCCCAAGTCTGGCTTGCAAAAAGCGGAGGGGCCTGACGGACTGTGTTCCGACAGCAAGCACGACTTAAGGGCTGGGAGGTCATAAGTTAACAACTCTGCTCAGAAAGCGGGAAGGCTGGAGGACAAAGGGAAGGAGAGCTGCTGAGCCCCCAGACGACAGAGCTCAGTTTGGTGGGGAACAAAGGCGCCCACCAGCGCCATCTCCCCCGCCCATCCCCCAGCCAAAATCCCAAAGAGAACCAGTTCCTGCCAGGGAACTTGCTCCCTCCACTCAAACACCCAACTCTGTGCTTCTGCGGAGCCAAACCTCCGGCAGCGGATCTGACTCCCTGCTGCTGCCACAGGGCCCCTCCTGAAGTGGATCACCTAAGGAGAAGCAAGCTAAGCCTGCCCCTCCTGCCCCTGTGCACCTTGCCTACCCACCCCAGCTAAGACGCCAGATCCCCAGCATCACAAGCCTGGCAGTGTGCAAGTAGCCCAGACAGGCCACCCCACCCCACAGTGAATCCCGCCCCTAGGAGAGGGGAAGAGAAGGCACGCACCAGTCTGACTGTGGCCCCAGCGGTGGGCTGGAGGCAGACATCAGGTCTGACTGCGGCTCCGCCCACCAACTCCAGTTATACACCACAGCACAGGGGAAGTGCCCTGCAGGTCCTCACCACGCCAGGGACTATCCAAAATGACCAAGCGGAAGAATTCCCCTCAGAAGAATCTCCAGGAAATAACAACAGCTAATGAGCTGATCAAAAAGGACTTAAATAATATAACAGAAAGTGAATTTAGAATAATAGTCATAAAATTAATCGCTGGGCTTGAAAACAGTATAGCTGACAGCAGAGAATCTCTTGCTACAGAGATCAAGGGACTAAGGAACAGTCACGAGGAGCTGAAAAACGCTTTAAATGAAATGCATAACAAAATGGAAACCACCACAGCTCGGATTGAAGAGGCAGAGGAGAGAATAGGTGAACTAGAAGATAAAGTTATGGAAAAACAGGAAGCTGAGAAAAAGAGAGATAAAAAAATCCAGGAGTAAGAGGGGAAAATTAGAGAACTAAGTGATACACTAAAAAGAAATAATATACGCATAATTGGTATCCCAGAAGAGGAAGAGAGAGGGAAAGGTGCTGAAGGGGTACTTGAAGAAATAATAGCTGAGAACTTCCCTGAAGCGGGGAAGGAAAAAGGCATTGAAATCCAAGAGGCACAGAGAACTCCCTTCAGACGTAACTTGAATCGATCTTCTGCACGACATATCATAGTGAAACTGGCAAAATACAAGGATAAAGAGAAAATTCTGAAAGCAGCAAGGGGTAAACGTGCCCTCACATATAAAGGGAGACCTATAAGACTCGTGACTGATCTCTCTTTTGAAACTT